>NW_015091265.1:1819174-1902498 GCF_001431845.1 Calidris pugnax | reverse complement strand
TAAAAAAAAAAAAAAAAAAAGGAAAGTTAAGTCAATTAATCAGTGACAAAAGCAGAATAAAGCCTTGCCCAACTTGTTCTGCATGACAATGAGTTACATCCACAGTCCACTTCCTTTGCTTCAAAACAAACCAGAACCAATAGAGAGAAAGAGATAAGGTGCACTACTGATTTGACCTCATAAGCTATTTCTTATCTTCCCAAATTTCATTCTTTTCCACTTTGCTTTTGACTTTTTTTCCATTGGTTTACCTTTCTTTATTTCCTGTTACCTGTTATTTCTTCCATTTATTTCCTCCACTTAAAATTTCTCACTAGTTTTGTTGCCTTTCAGGACTCTTTAGATTATTTCATGATCCATTTTGCAGCCTCTTCTTATAATTTAGCTCCTTTTTTACATCAACTCAGCTTGCTTCCCAGTTCAGAGCACGGCATGTTGCAACACCATTTGCAGTAATAGAACAGCAGTAACAGAAATGTCAGCAAAGAGCAACCTCACCTCATGTTGACATGCTGGTGTCATTAAAGGCATTCAGGACTGCATGTTCTGGAACAGACCTTAAATGATAGGTTCCAGTGTATTTGGGTTGCAAAAAAATTATTACAGAAGCAAAAAGATTCACATTAAACATCAATTTAAATTACTAATTTGCTTTAACTTGCTACAGCAGTTTAATATATATAAAGCATTTAAAGGTAATTAAAGAACTGGAAAAGCTTTTCCATGTAATATATTGGTTTTGTCAAACCATTTCCATGTAAAATATTGGTTTTGTCAAACAGTGCCAGTGCCACCCATGAAGATTTCCTTCTGTGCAGAGGAGGTGCAGAGACATTGCCATGGTTTCTGTTCTGTTCTGCTCTATGAGGCCTGATCTTCCTGCAATTTCTTTATCTATGCTGAAGTAAACACATACTTAAAGTTTATTTAAGGCACAAGGTGGCAATATTTTAGAAGAGCTGAAGTTTGTTATTTGCCTGATCATTTTATGTGCTGCTAGGTCTCCTGGAAACCTAACCTTCAGTTAATACGACCCCTTTAACAATTCCTCCCAGTGTGTTACTCACGTTGAGTAGATGGGATCAGCTGAAAAATGTTTTACATCTATCTTGTCATCTCGATGTTGAAGCCATTTATAAAATCAGTATTTTTAGCTGAACACGATATCTGAACTTTTTCACTAAGATTTCACTATCATCTCTCTTACCAAGTTGTATGTCAAAACTTAAAAGTAATGTGTAGGGAGTATTTTATCCAGCCATTTTAGAGGACATGGGAGCTTGATGCTTCTTTTTCATGACATGAACAAAATTGCATTAATGCTTGGGAAAACATGAACAGCTTTTCCTAGTCTTACAGCTGATATACAGAATTTTTTAGATTATTTTTCCAAAAGCAAAAGCAAAAAGGTAATTAGTTAAAACATAGAAAAAAAAAATCTAGTAGGAAAATTATGTGTGGGAAGAAAACAAAGGTGTGTGCATAATTCTTCTTTATGTTTTTCCCTTCGGATTCTTGGAGCAATATGCACATATGTGTGTGTATTAATAATGCACTTCCCTACATATTATAGCAAGCATGCATTATTGTTCTCACAGAAGTTATTTGAATTAGCATGGTAGGGGTAACAAAACATGCAGACTACTATAGGAAGAGTGAGGATATTTTTAGCATAAGAGTTATGTTCAAGTCCCTGGTAACACTACAGGAAAGCCAGAAACAATTCTGTTTATTTAAAGTAGGATGGCATACGGTGTTATTAACCTAATGTCTTGCTAACAGTGTGGAACATTTAAGCAATACACAGGACAAGGGGTAATGGTTTTAAATTGGAAGAGGGGAGATTTAGATGAGATATTATGAAGAAATTCTTTGCTGTGAGGGTGGTGAGACACTGGAACAGGTTGCCCAGAGAAGCTGTGGCTGCCCCATCCCTGGAGGGGTTCAAGGCCAGGCTGGATGGGGCTTTGAGCAACCTGGTCTGGTGGGAGGTGTCCCTGCCCAGGGCAGGGAGTTGGAACTAGATGATCTCTAAGGTCCCTTCCAACTCTAACCATTCTATGATTCTATGAAAATACATCTATGAAATGATCCCTGACTTACAATTTTTTCCCCTCTAAAAATGCACATTTTTTGTTTGTTTGTTTGTTGGTTGTGATTTTAGTTTTTTAACTCCTTCTCTGTTGACTCCAGAAAGACCAAGACCGTTCATTTTGCCATGTTCCCAAAAATATGCAGTTAGATGACTTCGGCCCTAATTCTCACTGGCTGACTGGCTGCTGGATAATAAAGACCTCATGGCCTCATGCCAAACCTCAGCCATCTCATTTTTAATCCTGAATCCCTGCTGCCTGCATGTCTTCTGGATGTCTTCTGGCCCAAAAAGAAACTACACAGCCTCCCCCAGTATGACATCTGCATTTCCTTGAAAGCCGGAGATTCTTCCTTCCTCCTCTCTTAGGTCTGGGAGCAGCATAATTGTTATTTTCTGCCCCACTGTCTTGCCACTGGTGACTAATTTGCTGAATTGTTTTCACTCTTGCTTCCCTACTATTGATTTTGACTGCACAAAGCACCATAAATGGGGCAATCTCTTGGATCCCCTAGCACTGAAAAATCTTGGATGGGCTATTTATCTGTCAAACCGAAACCTTCTGAATAGATCTTCATTTGGCAAATCATCCAGAACTGGTACCAGCTCTTGAGTGGGAGCACCAATGTCGTATTTCATCCTGACCTAAACACCTGCTAAACTGCACTGTGCTGGCCTCTCAGGCACCAACAAATCATGACCCTGCTAGGAGCACACTGGGACATTTTAATGTACTTTTTATAGCTGTAAAATAGTTAATGACTTCAGTATATAACAGGTAAGGGATATATTTTATTTTTTTTTTGAGTTGGCAGATTGCCATCTGCCCTTTTGGCTCTGAGATTCTGCATCTGAAGCATGTTCCTTCCAAAACAGATACCCTATCAAAAAAGCGAGTAGGCATCTAGATAATCGGAGCACAAAGGGTCATTGTCTTTAACTGGGAGGCTATGATTCTTTGTTTCTAAAGCTATAATTTGACAGTCATAGCGTGTAACGAGCAAACTAAACTGAACATTTCAAGACTTACATCAAGATAATCTTTCATTTTAAAGGCAGGGCAGTCTAGTGGCTACATCAGGGGGTTAGGACTTTGGAGATTCAGTTTCAAGTTCTCACTCTGAAATAGGCTGAACACCTGTGCTTGGGCAGTTCACATAGGTCAGGCTTCTCTAAGGGCATAACCCAACTGAAAACACTGGGAGTTAAGTTTCTGTGTACCTCTGAGGATTTGGGTCCAAGTGCCCCAGAAATCCTAAATGCTCTTTAAGCAGAAAAGTTGTGTGATCTGTCCATTGTTTCCACTGAAGAGACCATTAGGGCAGGGACTGAATCCGTGTCTTGATAAAAAAACTTTAATTCATCCCTTTTTAGCTAGTAGCAGACAACATCACAAGCAAGGCAGGAGACAGCAAGGCCAAGAGTGTGCTTTTAGATAACTTGGGGGTGGAGGTATATTTCAAGTTTTGTGTCTCCCTTTGAACCTTGAGAGATGTGGGAGGTGTTCCAGGCTGAGAAAAGCTTGAGTTTCTTTCCCAGGTTCCCATCCCCTCTGTTCTTTATGCTTTCTGAGGCACAAACTCAGTAATGTCTGCTGCAAAGGACCAGAGGAGGTGTGGGAAGCAGCCAGGAGAGAGGTGCAGGACCACATAAGGATGCTGGAGTTAGAGGTGACAGTGCTCTGGGCATGTGTCCAGGCCTTGCTGGCACAGACTAGCTGTTGTTAGAAAGAGTGAGTGTTAGAGCAGCCTGAGTCAGACTCTCCCTCCTGCCCCAGTCCTTTCTGCTAATATTTATTAACTTGACTGTTTCAGTATTAAAGACCCAGCATAGTTGAGCTCTGATTCAGATTTCTTGGTAATAACCACCCCAAAGCATAACATTTCTCCTCCCAAGGTGGACAGAAGTCTGTGGAACATCTTTGTCCCTGAAGGAAGCAGGGAAATTCGCAGACAAACCATTCTGGCTGCCTTCACTTTCTTCCTTCTCCTCGTCCTGTGGAAACAGTGTTAGCAACACTTTCCATGGTGCCTTGCCTCAGATCACCTCTCTCCTTGAATGCTCTCCTCTGAAAGGGGGAAGGAGCAGCACCAAACCTCTGGTCACCTCTGGGGGAGAAGGGCAGTGAAAAAAGAAAACCGGTTATATGGGGCTGCAGGTGATCTGCTCTGCAGCAATGCTGTGTCAATAGGCAGGAAGGTCCTTCATCCTGGTAAAACAATTTGCAGCGCTCCAGCTTGGTCATTCTAGAGGAAGCTGGTGCCCTGGCTAGTTTGTTCTGTGCAGGTAATAGCAATACTCTTGACACAGCAACTCCTCATGAAGAACTACACATTTGGAATACCTGTTTTTCTTAAGCAGATGCAAGTTTGCACTCATTGAGCTTGTCCTTGCTATCACCCCAAATGTGTTTGCATGATTATGAAATGCTGCATACTCTGGGGTTTCTTCATAGAACCATAGAATGGTTTGGGTTGGAAGGGACCTTTAAAGATCATCTGGTTTGAATCCCCCTGCCATGGGCAGGAACACCTCCCACCAGACCAGGTTCCTCAAAGCCCCATCCAGCCTGGCCTTGGACACCTCCAGGGATGGGGCATCCACAGCTTCTCTGGGCAACCTGTTCCAGTGTCTCACCACCCTCACAGCAAAGAATTTCTTCCTAACATCTAGTCTGAACCTCCCCTCTTTCTATTTAAAACCATTACCCCTTGTCCTATTGCTCCTCTCCATGATCAAGAGTCCCTCCCCATCTCTTCTCTAGGCCCCCTTCAAATACTGGAAGGTTGTAACGTCTCCCCGGGGCCTTCTTTTCTCCAGGCTGAATAACTCCAGCTATCCCAGCCTGTCCTCACAGGAGAGGTGCTCCAGCCCTCTCATCATTTTTGTGGCCTCCTCTGGACGTGCTCCAACAGGTCCATGTCCTTCTTATGTATGCGTCCCCAGAGCTGGACACTGTACTCCACGTGGGAGAGCAGAGTAGAGGGGCAGAACCACCTTCCTTGACCTGCTAGCCATGCTTCTTTTGATGCAGCCCAGGATGTGGTTGGCTTTCTGGGCTGTGAGCACACAATGCTGATTCGTGTTGAGTTTCTCATCAACCAACACCCCCAAGTCCTTCTCCTCAAGGCTTTTGTCAATCCCTTCTCTGCCCAAAGCCTGTATTTGTGCTCGGGATTGCCCTGACCCAGGTGCAGGTCGTTGCATTTGACCTAGTTGAACTTCATGAGGTTTTTGTGCGCCCACCTCTCAAGCCTGTCCAGGTTCCTCTGGATTGGCATCCCTTCCCTTCCTTCTTCTGCTGCTTAGTGTAGCCAGTGTGAATAGATGGTGAAGTCAAGCTGAAACTGTAGTTTAGGTGAATATATCATTTAGGCAGAAGACCTGTCAACAGGACTCAGAAGCTTAGGACTGCCTGGAGACATTTATCAGCTACAAATCCTAGTGTCTCCCTGCACCTGCCATGGCTGCAGACACACCGCAGGTTCTTGCAGTGCTGTGAAGAGAGAGCCGGCCAGGTGGGACACTCCTTGGTGGGCTTGTCACTGACACCTCACCTGTAGGCCCATCTCCATCACAGTCATGCACACCTCTCGCTGGTTGATGACATTTTTGCATCCATTTCTGCAGTTTTGTCCTATTAATCCGGATACATCCCCACTGACACCAGCAGAAAAATTGCTGCCAGCCTTCATGGGGTGAGCTTCTCAACAGCCCCCGCATTTGGGAAGTTGTCCTCGGCTGTTGCTGAAGTCAGAGAGAGCCAGACTGAGCCTGGGAGTCGGGAATCACATTTCTGGGCTGTTCCATTGACTTGCTGAACACACGAAGGGAGTTAGGACGTCTTTCTTTGCCATCTGTTATGTAGAGGGAGGTTGGTAATTCTCTCCCAGCGAGCAGAGCACTGGTGATTCAGTGCCAGTTTTGGTCGGTTTCTCAGTGATGGAGGACGGCAATATCTACAGAAGTGCTGAGCTTGCTAAGTCAGTTCTGCAAGCTGCGCATGAGTGGAGGGGCAAGAGGTGCCGAAAGAAGGAAATATTCTCACTTTTGGATACGTCTGCCACCATGAAATCTGTGTTTCCCAGGTTCTTCCCAAGGCAGCACAACCTGTTGAAGTAGCCCCAGAGACTTGAGGTTGGAAGCGAGCACCTGCTCAAGCTGACTGTCCTAAATATAATGGTTTTGTAGAACAACATCAGCCGTAGTGACCTCCTAGAGAGAAAAGCGAGCAGGGAGTCTGGGGTGATGGTGAGGAGGAGAGGGGACAGCCAGTTAAATATGGGTCTGTTTGAAGTGAGGTCAAAATATCGAAGTTAAAATAGTGATGAGTTTGAAGGAGATGAGGAAAACAGATTGGGATGATGAGACAAGCGGGCAGGAGAGGACCGGATTTTAAATTTGAAGACAAAATGGACTTCCTTTCTTTGGTGGAAATATGTCAGAAGAGGAACTCAAACTCAAAAATTGGAATAAAATACAAATAGAAAATGAGACATTTTAGAATTATGCTGACGCTTTTCATGTCAATATAAATAGTGCTATTTGATACAGTAATGGTTTTCTGTTTTGTGAGCATAACACACTGCGTCTCAGATCATGCTGCTGCCTGAATAAGCTGAGTCCATCCATAAACATTGAATTATGGAAAAAAAAAAAAAAGCAGCATTGATAGATAGCTCTTGAACAACCTGCAGGGAAATACGAGATGTTTGCATGGAGCCCTTTATGGGTGATGGCATTCATCCACCAGCTATACAACTCTGTAAATACATTTATACAACTCTATCTTCGTGACTGTGGAGTATATAGGATGGCCTCTGCCTGTATGAGGGGGCAATGCTCCGAACCAGTTTGCCTCTCTGCCTCTCTGGGAGCATGCACACGCAAATACGCTTGCAGCTAAGTAAATAATTATATATATAACTGGTTTATGGACCCTACTGCTGCATAGGCACAAAATGATTGCAGGGAAATGATGCTGCAGACTTAGCGTATAATATAGCTGGTTGTTATGGCATCAATCATTACCTACTCTGTAAAAGGTAGATTGCAGACTAATTCTTGTTTTTTGTTTTTCTCCTTGAATCCTAACAGAAAATGGACCCCGTCTACTTGTGGTAGCAGAGCAAGCTAAAATCTTCTCACACCGGGGTGGCAACGTCACACTGCCATGTAAATTTTACCATGAGCACACATCATCAACAGTTGGCTCAGGAACCCACAAAATCCGGGTCAAGTGGACCAAACTCACCTCAGATTACCTCAAAGAAGTGGACGTCTTTGTTGCAATGGGCCAGCACAGAAAGAGCTACGGAAGCTACCAGGGCAGAGTGTTTCTGAGGGAAAGCAGTGAAAATGATGCCTCTCTCATAATCACAAATATAATCCTGGAGGATTACGGGAGATATAAGTGCGAGGTGATTGAAGGATTGGAGGATGATACAGCCGTGGTAGCTCTGAATTTGGAAGGTAGGTAACACCTGAATTATACTCAAATTCAGATTTGGTCTGTGTTAGGCAATATCTGCTTTTATCTCCTGATACTGCTGATATTGTATTATCAGTGATAACAGCAAGCTGAGAAGTGGGATTCATTGTGCACTGGGGATCTTGGCTTGACAACCTGTGACATAGATCATAAATTAGAAGGACATTAGGACT
Source organism: Calidris pugnax (assembly GCF_001431845.1). NCBI lineage: Eukaryota > Metazoa > Chordata > Aves > Charadriiformes > Scolopacidae > Calidris > Calidris pugnax. Next base: position 1,894,742 of record NW_015091265.1, on the reverse strand, counting down.
TGTAGAGCTTATATTAGCCCTAGGTAGATTCAGCTCCCAGTGGGACCCGGTGTGAGGGGAGCCAAAAAAGAATGACCAGTCATATGAAGAACTCCATATGTTTTTAATTTGCTTCTATCACTTTACAGAAGTCATTGCATATTTTTACAGTAGGCTTAGGCAAAATTATATTAAACATTGCCCTAATAGCTATTATACAGACCTTCTGGACATTTTAGATTATCAAGCAAATACAAGTCATCTTACAAAGACTAAAAATGTTAAAGCAGTTTTCCAGAGACAGTGGTTTTGTTTTTTCCAGCCTGATAATTATATAAAATAGATCTCTATATTGCCTGCCAAGACAACTCCTACATGTAGTCTGTAGTCATTTCCCTCAGCAATATTATTGAAAACAAAGCATTAGAGTACAAAGCATTAGGAAAAAAGGAAAAAAGAAAGAAACAGTTTTAAAGAGGACGAAAAATTCAGCTTTACTTTACTGTTAGGAAATGCAGATAACTTTTATGAGATGCAGTGCATGTGATCTGGCATTTGCCTTTTTCCCCAGACCACTTCACTGAACTCAGCAGTAAGCTTAAAGTTGCATGAAGATGTCTCCCTTACCCTTATACTTACCAGCAAGCGTGTGCCAGAGAGAACTTTATAAAAGCCACATCATCCGTGAAAAGTGGTTAGGAAGAATAAAGAAGAGAAAAGACGAAAATCAGCCCCCTGGGCTCTCTGTAAACGTGTGAAATATATGACTCTTTCATTGAGGGTTATTGTAGATTACGAGGGCTATATAGTTACCCTGCACAATAAGAGTGGCTGAGTGGTTCCTGGAACCAAATAGATGTCATGGGCTTAGCTTACTCCTGTACATCCCTTCTTCTACTGCTTGTTGAAGGCTGCTGAAAACGTCCATTTCTGAGGGCAGAGAGGCCCTGCACACTTTCTATGCCATCAGGACAATCAGTTTTAGGTTGTTTCTCCTCACGTAATCCCTCTTTAATAAGAATGTACACCGTGTTTGTCCCCAGAATGTCTCTTCTTTTCTGCACTGTTGTGCAGGCGGTCCTGGAACCCAGCCCTGGGTTGAGAGGATGCTCAATAATTTGATAATATTCTTCTGACAGTCTCCTTACATCCTAAGTACATATCTCTATCGGGCTTCAAATTATTCCAGATAAATAACTACGTATCTTATTCCACATCAGGTGCTGGGATTTCCCTGCATTTTATGCACACTTAGCACTGTGCCTCTGAAACAAAAGTTCATTAGCTCTCTGCTGTTAAAAGCGAGGAGGTTCCAGTACAAATGCTTCCCGCTGTGCCAGGACTGCCTGGGGAAGGGGAGATGCCAGTGGCTGCAGTGGCAGATCAGGAAGCTTTGCCTCAAGCTTGGTACCAATACTTGTGCCCGTGCAGAGAGCCACGTTTGAAAGGCAATATTGGATTGATACCAGACTAAGAAAACAACGAGAAATTTTCTATACTGCAGACAGCAGCACGACAAAAAGGAGATTTTCTGGGGTTTTTTTACTGTGACTGTTTCATGACGCAGCACCAGCCCAATGGATTAAAGGTGTGAGTCCCACCTCCTGATACACACTCGAGCTTACTGCTGTTACTCTAAACAGGGTCTGCCTCTGAAGTGTGCCAACTCCATCCCGTCCTGGACAACAGCACCACTCCTTCCTCTTTTCCCCCACCTCCAAAACACAGAAATTCATAACGGTTGGAGGAATCATATTTTTCCAACCAAGTGTGTTCCAATCTCTGCTCAAAGGAAATTTCATATATTTTAACTAGTGTCGGGCTAACATAAGGAATGATGGTTTTTTAATTATTTTTGTCAGATGTGGGACAGGTGTAGGACTGTTTATTTCTGATGTTATAAAGTGATGTTTCCTAAACTGACAGGAAAATTTTGTTTGCAAAACGTCACAGTAAAATGTAACCTTTCAAGTGAGAGAAGGCTGGTGAGTGTGTCAGTGTCAGTCCTGGTTATGGCCACTAAATCAAATAATTCTGCATCTGAGTTACATTGAATTTTCCTTCTAAAATGATAATTATTAAAATACTTATATTTACAATGGATATGTATAGTTGATGGAATGTGTTCCTCCATTTGCATGCCCCTGTGCTTATTTTTTCATCTTCTCTGTGGCTTTATGTGGTGCTGGCTTTAATTTCTGTTTTATGTACTTAAGCAATGCAGAACAGATCAAGGGGAAAAAAATTCAATCTTTGGAGAAAAATAAAAATATATCAGCCCATTCCAACTTTCTACATCTGTTATAAATAATAAGGTTAATCTCACAGTGGGGAGGATTTGCATCAATAGCCTGGTGTCCTGAGATGGTGGCCCTGAGGATGTTAATTGGCAGCAAGACAAAACCATTTATATCCAGGAATGCCCACTAGCAGTGCAAAAGAGCTGATCGCTCCAAAGTGAGCTCACTGTGCAAACAGTATAGCTGTGGCTAGACAAAAGGATGTTCATAGATCAATATGAAAATAGTTGACCTCTACCTCAATTGACCTTTTTTCTCCTCCAAAGTGGTAGTGTTTTATCCATAGAATCATAGAATGGTTTGGGTTGGAAGGGACCTTAAAGATCATCGAGTTCCAACCCCCTGCCCTGGGCAGGGACACCTCCCACCAGACCAGGTTGCTCAAAGCCCCATCCAGCCTGGCCTTGAACCCCTCCAGGGATGGGGCAGCCACAGCTTCCCTGGGCAACCTGTTCCAGTGTCTCACCACCCTTGCAGGAAAGAATTTCTTCCTATTATCTAGTCTAAATCTCTCCTCTTTCAGTTTAAAACCATCACCCATCATCCTATCGCTCCCCTCCCTGACCAAGTGTCCCTCCCCATCCCTCGTGTAGCCCCCTTTAGTTACTGGAAGGGGCTATAAAGTCTCCCTGGGGCCTTCTCTTCTCCAGACTGAATAACCCCAACCCTCTCTCTCTTCATAGGAGAGGTGCTCCAGCCCTTTGGATACTTTTAGCTTTGAAAAACCAGTGGAATTAGATTCAGTGTGCATTTGTTACATACCTTACACGGTTTTGGTATGCTTTCTTCACTACTATTTAATGCAGAATCATGCCATTTTCCCCCTGCACTAGTGACACAGTGCTGCCTAGCAGCTAGAGCTCAGGACTAGGATTCACTGCTGTATTTCACAACCACCAGCTTTAAGAACTATTTAATCATGTCATGATTATTGTGATGTTGGTAGCCTTAAGTACAAGGGTTGGTCTAAGGGCAGGGGAGTTGGGCTGAGCGCGGTGGCTGCAAGAAAATGTCAAGTACTGCAGAGAGCAGGACACTTTTTATGTTGGCCTTTTCTCAGTGAGAAGCCATTTCCTCACTGAAATGGCCTTACTCTCCTCCTGCACATAAAATACGCATCATGAGTTTTACACTCTGTCAAATGTCCTGAGAGCCAAAAGCTTAACAAATTAAAGTGTTTCCTATGGCAGGTAGATATTGTTGCCCCAGTCATAAGCGAAGGAAGAATTCCCAGCTTACATTAAATTTTCTTTATGTTGGTGTTTTACTGTTCTACACTAAATTTTCTTTATGCTAGTTCTTTACTATTTTCCTTTCTTATGAATACTAGGCAGGGTAATGAATCTCACTACATCAGGCTTCTGTGCTCTGGCTTCCCAGGCGTGCGAAGGCTCCAGCACTGGCCCTCAGTTATACTGCCCAGGCACAGATTTTGTGTACTATTCCTTCGTGAGATTCATGGGCTGGCTGACAAAGAAAGTGGAACAACGCTAAACTGCCAAAGGCAGATTTTTACTCTGTTGGAATTTTTTTTTTTTAATAGTTTCTGTCTTCAGGGAGAGGTGATAACTGAACACATTAGTTTTGCAATACATGCTATAAAATAATTACTTCGTACATTCAACAGTACCAGAAATATCCAGATCTAGATAAAGCCATTAATAATCTTGGTAGAAAGTTACTTCCAGATAGAAGCTAACTCTCTGGGTGGCTCCACATGAAGCAAAAAAACCATCAGGTTTTATGATCTTGCTTAGAGGTATGTTAGCCTTTATATCCCAGATACAGTTAGAAAAAGAACAGGCATGTCTCTCAAGAACAGACTTTTTAGTTCAAAATAGATCAAACAAATCCATAAGCTTCATATAAACAAATTCTTCCATATTGTCACAGCAACTGCTTTCTAATCCAGTCATTTGCTCTTAAACTGGATGTAAGCAATGGGGAATTCATAGCTGAAACCAATATGTAACCAGCTTCATGCTCTCAACAGCAGGAGAAATCAGATTTAGCCTAATACTGGGTGCCTGATTTGTTTCGTTTGTGTGTTGCTGTTACATTCATACACAAAAAGCTATTTTAAATATCCTTTGCGTGACAATCTGTTGTACTCTCTACTATAAAACTGATTTTATAGGACACAACATTTGTGAGTCCCTAGAAGACAACAAAAAGACTTGTAAAAGACAACAGGAGTTTGTCAAGTCTAAGTCATGACAGACCAATGTAATTCCTTCTGTGACAGGTTAACAGGTCTGTGCAGGCACAGCTGTGTTTGCAAGTGCTGTGAGAAATGGTACTTGAAAGATGCAGGTGAAGTAAAAAGTTAAAAAAAAAAACAAAAAAGTTCAAAATCCAGCAGCAAAAAATTATCTGGAAATGATGACCTGAAAGGACAATGCCAAAAAACCAGTGGGACTGATTAGCTGAAGGAGAGCAAGGAAAGACACCAGTCTGCAATTTTTTATGAAGGCTGTAGAAAAATAAAGCAATAATATGCCCCGAGACCAGATGAGTCTAGTTCGTATTTGTCAAAAATGGGCAACCCCACTGACAGTTTATGGGGTGCCGTGGACCATCTCGAGCTTCGGTTTCGTTTTCGGGGAGATTGGTACCTGCTGACAGCTCCTGGCCCACCCGTGGAGTCTGTGCTGGGTGATCGGAGACCTGACAGCCCTGGCAGGCAGGGAAATGGAGGTAGGCTCTCAAGGAAAATGAGGGACTCGCCACTTTTTTGCAGAATTTTAGAAATCCAGCATGGAAAATTTTGCCATCAAGTGTGTGAAGCTGCCAGCATAAAACTGTACCCTACAGTACAGTATATAGCAAACCCTGCTGTTACCCGTGTTTACACTGGCTACAAGGAAACTTACTTTTCTGTTTGGGCTAGAACTCAAGGAAGCCCATTTCTTTACACTGGCTGTAAAAAGACCTTTTTTTTTCCATATGGGTCAACAGAAATTTGTGTTATTTTGTTCTATGCGTAAATACTCTTAAAACTGCTAATTGTGTGTGATGCTGGCTTAATAGATTCCCATAAATTGTTACGGGAGTTGAGCTTTCTAAGGTTATTTCCTCACCTCCTTGTCTTGGTTAACTGTTACAGCTCCTTGCACGGATGGTGTGTCTGTAGCAATCGAGTAATTGCAACGCACTTGCGCTGAATTTTTAGGGTTTACCTGCCTGTAAGGCTCTTAAATACAAAGAGCTTACAAAAGGCTCACAATTTCTTTTGCATTCCCTAATAAACACAGTAACTGGAGCAGAGTTGTACGTGGATTTGTGGAATCAAATGTAAGGCATTCATGGAGATACAGGCATGCAATGGGGAGGATATGTTGTACATCCCACTCTTATGGTCCGATGTGGTAGAAATCCTGATTTCCATTACAAGTCATTTTCTGGACCAGGATTGCAGTGCCACAGGTGCATATAGCAAGCCTCACCCGGCCCTCCTCCTTCTCTGAAGGGAGCCTACAGGAAGGCTGGGGAGAACCTGTTTAGAAAGGCCTGTAGTGACAGGACAAGGGGAAATGGCTTCAAGCTGGAGGGGAACAGATTTAGATTGGAGATTAGAAGGGGGTTCTTTACTGTGAGGGTAGTGGAGCACTGGAACAGGTTGCCCAGGGAGGTGGTTGAGGCCCCATCCCTGGAGATATTCAAGGAGAGGCTCGACGAGGCCCTGGGCAACCTGGTCTAGTTGGGGGTGTCCCTGCTGACTGCGGGGGTCGGACTAGATGACCCTTGGAGGTCCCTTCCGGCCTGGGAAATTCTATGATTCTATGATTCTTACAGATTTATTCTCCGTGGAGTTGGTGTGTCTCAGGTTCTTCCTCTCCTGCTTGGAGGGAAGGAGGTCTTTCCCTGGGGGTAGGACCTGTTCCCGGAGATCTGCGTATTTGGGAGAGTAGCCCCACTCTCAAGTCTATATTGTAAAATAATATTCCCTATTCAGGCTCCACAAGTGGCTCAGCTGCCTCCTTAGAGTAGGGAAGACAAACCACTAAGGTCAGGTTAAGGCTCCTCAGCTCACTCTTCCCACAACCAAACCAGATTTTAACCATCTGAGGCTGGAAGTTTTTATCTTCCTCCATTTTTTAAGCTGAATTTGTTAACATTTGGAAGTGGGTGTTTTGTCTAATGGTAAAACACAAGGTTGGAGTCAGGGGTTTAAGATTCAGTCTGCAGTTTGGGAACAGTAACAAGCCTCAGGACAGCTTTTGTCCGTTCAAGAACAGATGGGATGGATTATCTTTTGACAAAAGGAAGATGAATAGTAAGATCTAACTATGAATTTCAGCTAGGTTAGATAGGGAAATGAAGGAGGAAAAAATAATATTAACAAAGATGCAAGATAATGCAAAGCTACACAAAACACATAACCAGCCAGTTTTGCTCTGCAAAATCACGAATGGCCACCCCCATCTGCAGGGTGAAATTAATGTTAATCAGTTGCAGGCTTGTACTGCAGATGAACTCAAACAAAAATCAGCTTCTATGCAGTCTACCCAAATATAGCCCAAAGCTAATATTACAGTTTTGTGCATATTTATGTTATTAAAACATTATGTCCCAAACTGTCAAATAGTTTTGTAACAAATTTACATACATATTTAACCCCTTTTAAAAAATGACTTTGGAAACCTTACAGATTCAAATATGTTTGAGTAGTTTCCAATTAATTGTTGCTCAATTTTTAGAAGTATGTACGTTTAGATCTTAATTAAAAAATACCCACCTCTGATGATTTTAGCTTGTTCTTACGCGTATATGCAAATCAGACACAGGTACTCAGCAGGGAGTCAGTTGTCTGAGGAAGTGTAGATCTACAAAAATAATAAGTATTGGATTTCTAATAAAGTAATAAAGCTTGGATTCTTCTGACATTTGCTACATTTTTATTGTAGCCAGTGATATTTCTATCCATTAGCACTGAGGGGGAATGAATAAATTTTTTAAAAAAGGAGTAGAGAAGGAGAAAGGAAAAACAGAAATCCAGAAAGATATGGAACATCTACGGCTTCTTGTTTATGAAGTTACAGTTAACAGGACGTGTTGTGTTACATTACGTTCACTCTTTATAGTTCAGAACAGCTAATAACTGAAAAGCCATTTAACAAAAGATTTACAAAAGGAGAGAACCTCAGCAGACTCTCTAATTAATTGCTGAAGGGGAGCAAAATATTGTTTATTATTACCCTGCCAAGTTTACATTTGCATGCTTTATTTTCTTGGACCAAGTCACCAAGCTTTAGTAATAACAAAGATTTTGTTTGAAAAAATAACACTTCTTGGACGATAGATGGGGAAGGAAGGGAAAGGAAAGAAAGGAGATGTTAAGACACCAGTGGAGTAGACACGGAAGTGGGTTTGAATGTTCGGAAAGAAGAATGGCTTCATTGCATGGCGACAGTCTTGCATGACCATAATGTAATTCTTCTGTCCTATGCTACACTGCCCCGGAGACAAGGAACTTGTTATAGGCGGGAGAATTCAGCAACAGGGAGAAAGGAAAAAAACAAAGACAGATGTTTATACCAGTGTAAAGTTTTTGGCTCATCTCATGTGTTATCTTGTCTTCAGTCCCTCTGCATCCTATAGCACTTAATTCTACAGAGATGTTTGAGAATAAACATTCTGAGCCGGATCTTCTCTGATGCTGTTTTATTTCAGCTTATTATGAGGCTGGGCTAAAGCCAGCTGTAAAATTTAGATCTGGGTTAAGTTTCTGAACCCTGCCAAAGATTAGGGTGGTCCGATCCAAACTTTTGTTTCAAGTCTCTCTCTTCCCTTTTATCAGAGGCACATGGGGAGGTGGTTCTTCAGCATTTTCTGAAACATCTTTCATGCTTCAAGAAGTAATCTTTTACTACAGATCTTTTTCATAAAACAAGCAGAAAATATACTGTGGAAAAATCTGCCAGATAAGGGTAGTAACTTTGGTTAAATGTTGCTGCTGAAACAATTCTGGAGGTGTCCCCACGTTGTCCATCTCCTCTTGGTTTTCTTCTGTTATGAGAAGGTCTCCCTGCCCCAGCAATCTGCCATGGCTCACCACTGATGAGCAACCTACAGGGCTTTGGGATGACCTGCGGCTAGTCCTCAGGGGTAGAAGGAAGCATCTGGCAGTGGCTTTCCAGCAGTTGTCCTTTGGTTCAGCCAGCAGTGCTTTTGGTCACGAGGGAAGGTGGTGTCTCACATGGCTTCCTACTAGGGCCATCTTAGGCCAGGCTGGATGTGGCCTTGAGCAACCTGCTCTAGTGGGAGGTGTCCCTGCCCATGGTAGGGGGGTTGGAACTAGATGATCTTTGAGGTCCCTTCCAACCCAAACCATTCTATGATTCTATGATCTTGCATTGCTGCGTGCAGTGTGCTACATGGGTCACCATCTGCAGTTGGGGAAACCTGTCTCCTGCTCAAGGAACCCTGCTCCCTGATGCCCTCTGTCAGCAGCTCTCCCTCCTTGAATGGTGACAAACTGCCAAAAAACGGCTGGAAAGTAGCAGAAAAGTCTCCCCAAAGCCACACACGACTTCACTGATTTTATTTCCTTATAGATTTCCTACTTTAAGACCTCAGGACACTGAAATTATGTCTCCTACCAGTCTAGCCTTGAAATGTTGCTATTAAGCCAGGCTTGAAATACCTTCCTGTTCCTAGTATAATGTGAAATAAAACAAAAATAAACAAACAAACAAAAAACTGTCTCGAGCCTCTCAGGAAATCTTGGCAAGGGTCCATGCAAAGGACGCAGCACTTTTTTATGTCAATCAAAACATTTCATTTTAATGTCTATGCGTAAAAAAGAAATAGTTCATATCCTCTGTACTACAATTTCTTCTTTCTAAATGACTGCCAGAAAATCCCCAAATCCCACCGGGCAGAAAAATATAACTAGGTTGGGGTTTAATTTACTTTTTTTTTTTTTTTTTTTAAAAATGAGAAATTGATCTTCCAGCCGATAAACTGGAATTTGCTGATGAAGAAGGTGCAGTTGCAGCATTGCTGCTGGCTCTCCTCCTCTGGAGGTGCTCTCGGAGAGCAGGAGGGTGAGATGACCGTGGGGACAGCAAAGCTGCAGATGGGAGCATGGTGCAGGGTGCAGGGCACCATTCCCTTGGGGAAGGGATGAGGGTACAGGGATGGGAGTTGGCTAGGTGAGGAGGCAGCCCTATCCCCTTCCAAACCTCTTGGCTGATGTGCTGACAGTGTGGGGTTTTTTCCCCAGAAATTAGACAACAGTCCGACACACATCGTGGCGTTTAACCTGTATTTCTCCTCCTGCTGACTGTGAGTGCTTCTTCCTTTTCTTCTGCTCTTTCCATGTCCCGTAACTCTCCCTCTTTGTGTCACTTCAGGCGTTGTATTCCCATACTCTCCACGGCTGGGTCGTTACAACTTGAACTTCCACGAGGCTCAGCGAGCCTGCCTGGACCAAGACTCGGTTGTCGCCTCCTTCGACCAGCTCTACGACGCCTGGAGGTCGGGGATGGACTGGTGTAACGCCGGCTGGCTCAGCGACGGCTCCGTGCAGTACCCCATCACCAAGCCCAGGGAGCCCTGTGGAGGGAAGAACACAGTGCCTGGGGTCAGGAATTACGGCTTCTGGGATAAAGATAAAAGCCGATACGACGTTTTCTGTTTTACTTCGAACTTCAACGGTAAGAGCCTTCTTCACCCCTACCTTGTAAATGCCTGTTTCAGTGCTTGGGAGAGAAAACTGCAAGGGCAGCAAGCGGTATTTGGTTTGTCAAAGCTTATGTTAGGCTTGGAAAATGTTGCTGTTGAATTTACAAGGACACATGCGCAGAGTAAATTTGTCTTTGCCACATGTTCACGTAGATCCTTTTTGCAACTCACAACTTGTATTGGCAGGAGTTTCTAATACCTCCGCTTTCACCCCATTAAAATTTATGTTTATGTCTTTTAATGTTGATACATGCCCGGTTTATTTCAGTTAAAGAGATGAAGAAACCTGCGATCCATTAATTGAGCTTTCCTGTTGAATTCAATTATAATAATCATGTCTTACAACTTAAATATATCATGAAAACAAAATTCCGATCACCACTTCATCTATGCTGTTGTCAACCAGCTCATGCACCAGCTCTAATATGACTAATACTTCCTTATCAGCAAAGCTATTTATAGCTTTTATGCCTAATAATTTAGATTCCTTACCATAGTACACTGCCAAAATCCTGTTCGTGTTTGCTCTGAGCTAGGTCTGCTCTAAACCTTATTTTAGTGACTGCAAGATTTTATGCTATTAGTAGGGGTTACTTTAGGTATGAAATGGCTTGATGTTACCATGCTATCATTTCAGGTTTAATCTAGTGGCTGAAAAAGGTTTAGATAGCATTGTTGTGAATGAGAGGAAAGCTGCAAGTCAACCTGGGCAAAAGGAGTCTACAGTCCTCTACAGCATCATGCTTGTGAATAATTCCTGTGCAACTTTGCATATGTTTGGCTTGCTGCCCACCCAGACCAAGAAGCATGGCCTTTTTTGTTTGTGCACAGATTGCTTATCCACAATGAAGCATTTTTGTCCTACAGCACACCAAAAATAAACATAAGCCTTGCCCTTGGAAGATGTGCTCTGGTGCTAAGTCCGCTCCGCCCTTTCAAAAAAAAGAAAAAAAATATGCCAAATCCTCAAACCAACAGTATTAAATTAGGCTGGATGCTCTCTGAAACAAACATTTAGATGATTTTCATCATGCTGCATCATTCCATGAAGTGCTGGCTCATTTTTTTTCTTGCTTCATTTATCCAAGGCAAAATCCTATATAAGCATATCTCTTATATGCAGATTTAACCCTATACTACCGAAAAAGCACCAACGAATAAAACATACAAGGAGAAAGAATTAACATGTGATAGCTGCACTATTTATATTGCTTGCAGGGTAAATGTTTGTGACAACTGTTCACTAATCACCACCTCTTTCCACACTAGCAGCTGGACAGTATCCCTTAAGGAAAGAGAAAAATAATTTTTGACAAAAAAAATAATGCAGACAGATAACTATGGTCTGTGCATTGATACAGCAAGAGAGAGAAAGAGGAATGAGCTAAGGTGAGGATATGGTATACAGGTAGCAAAGCAATCCAAGACAAGACACTAAAATGAATCTTATCCTTGGTTAGTCTGTTAAACCAACACGCAAGAGAGAATACTACACAGCAATAGGAGGATATAGGGAGCTGAGCACCACCTTTTCTAGTTCTCTACAACTCAGTGCCATGTAAGCCTCTCAAGGTGTCAGCAGAAAACCCAGACTTCAGCCTCTCTCAGCATCCATTTCCTTCACCAGAGACTCACCAGGTTGTCCTCACATGTCCCTGCTATGTTCTCCACAATTCATGTCCCAAGTTTACCTTAATATCCACGATAAACCCACTCACTCTCTCAAAATGGCAACTTCCTATTTCAGGCTCAACACTTCAGATAGCTTAGGTGTGCTTCACAGCATATGTTAACATTCTCACTGTAAAGGGAAAAGCTTATAATAACCCATTTTGCCACCAGGTTGCAGTTGCCAAAGATAGCGGCTACGGGCAAAGAGCTATTTCTGCAACACCCAATATTGATTCTCTCAGCTCAGGAACAGCCAAGGAAAATGAGAAGTGGTTAGGACACCAGGCGTTTCCAGCAGTGGCGGTGACTGCTGGAGTCTCCTGATGGCATGAAACAGAGAAGCCTTCAGCTTTATGTCAGGGAGCTGGAAAAATGTCAAGAGCCCCAGCATCAGGGGAATATAAGGCGAGCTTAAAAAAAGAAATCTCAGAGAGTGTTAGTTGTGGGAGCTGCTAGGAAGAAAGAGAGTGGGTCGGGTTTAGATTTCTGCTAAGTGGGTGCTTTTTAGGCAAAAAAATACCCCAAATACATTAGGATCTCCAGGATCCTAAAATAAAAGGGTTCAATTTTAAATAGTTCAGGAGTCAAAGCTGAAAAGTAATTTTCTAAAATACACGCAAAACTTGAAGGAGAAAGGTATGAACCAGCAAAATTACACTCAGTCATTAAGGTGAGAAATGAAAAAGTAGTCATTAGTGCATTGAGTTCAAATCCAGGTTCAGTGTTTCCACTTCTGAACTGTTGGATTCCATCTTCGATGAGCTGAATACACCAAAAAATACTGGTAAAAAGCTTTCTTACCATTAGTTAAGAATTCTATCTGAATTCATGTTACCTGCACAAGGAAATTGTTTTAGCGAAGTTTGTCTGCGATGCAATATAATATCATAATCTTATTACTTTATGAAATTACTCTCTGCAGTGTCTTTTCTTAGACTGGTATAAGTGCAGTAGTCAAACATCTTGTTCTCCCTGTGCAACTGCTTTGTACTCAAATCATTGTGTTGGTTCAAAGAACTGTTTGTGTTCTGTGTCTGTACAGGCAAAGCCAAAAACCTGAAAAGTTTTCATACACTTTGTAAATAGTAGTACCAGCAATTTACCAATTTATAAGAATATATAGGGATGTGTTTCATAAAACAATGCAAAGAGTAACATTAGCATAACGTTATCCATTAAATCCACCAAAATATTGTGAAATAACATAGCTTTCTTGCCTCCATTGAGGTAACTATTGGATGGCAACACATTTCCCACTCTACTTTTACATTCCTCATGTTGATGAAGACTAGTGAAAATAAATATGCACAAGTGGGAAGTATCTAACTTAGATTGGAAATTCCATGTTGGAATTTCCTGATGTCTGAGGGCTCAGCTCTGCTCCTTCATGGCTCCTTTCTCCTCTGATTTTCTTTCACAGTAGAAGCCATTTCAGTCCATGTTCTCTGTAGCAAATCTAAAGATTCCTGCCCCACGTGGTGGGACAACCTGCTATGACCCATAGGTTTTCTAGGGCTGCAAGCCACCCCAGTTTCACTCCCATCCTTGGCCAAAGGAATGGGGATACTCCTCTTCCAGACATTTCCTGTAGAAGGCCAATTTGGATATCTAAACACTGCTTCAGAGGAATAAGTGCAGCTAAAATCTTTTGTTGCAGTCTTCTCCACAGAGCCTAACAGGCACGGGACAAAGAACATATGATGGTATAGCTGAGTGGTTATTCATTGCTTAATTTCAAAGGGTTTCTGAAGAAGAACTGAAAAAACCACCATGAAAATCTTTTGCACTGAAAAGTGTTAAGTGAGATAAATATAAACATATCTATCCTCTATAATTAAGCATTGTCAAAGAAAAAAGAGGTATAAGTAGAGTTTGTATCACACTTTGTGCTCATTAGCATTGTAATATACTTTGCACACAAAACCACAATGCATAATTGATTGGTTATTAGCTCTAGCAGAACTAAGGAAAAATCTCATGTTAACAAAGTTAAAAATACAAAGAGTAAGTTTTAGGGATCTTGCTAAAAGTGCAGCTAGGAATCATGTGTTTATTACAATAACACACATGATAAGCTAACCACCTCCACCATTTACATGGGATAAAGGTATAGAAAGGCTCTGAGTAAGGCATGCTGACTCATCTGACCATTTCAGAATATTTTGTCTCTGGGAACAAGTAGCCATTGTTCCAGAAAGAGAAACAAACCTCCCCAAAAGAAAATTTCATAACCTTCCTTAGAAGTGGTTGCTTCTGAGTCACCAGATCCGCTGCTGATACTGGTGAGGGAGCGGTGGGGCTGGAAGAGGATTGTGTCCCACATCACGAATTTTTAACACATTCCTCAATTTTGAGGAACAATGGGCTCTCTTAGCCATTTAGTATTGCTATAAGACATCCTGAACCCCGTCTGCTGAGCAGATGACAGGGTCTACATGTTGTGCAAGCGACAGACACACCCCACTGGCTGCTGAGAGTCCCTTTTGCAGATGTATGAAACCACAGCTTAGAGCAATTTGCTCTTTACACAATAAAACAACTTAACTGGTGCCTGTGGCCATAAGCTCTTTGGCATACCCGTCGATGGTGGCCTGCAAAGGCAGTCCTGCACCCAGCCTTCCTCCTACCTGTGGCCACCTACCAAGCAGAGCTTGCTGCTCCACTGGCCCTGCACAGCATCGAAGACACCAAGCTGAGCAACAGGTTTCCCCAGCAAAAATAATTAGCTGTCAGGAGTAATCGTCGGGCTGAGCTCAAGTGCTTAGATACTTGATGGCTGGCTGCACCTGGAGGCATCCTCTCCGAGCACACCACCAAGAACCCTCTTTCAGAGGCACTGCATTGACACTTTCATCCAGAAAATAGCAAATGTAGTGGGACTGCCTTTCCCTGCCTCTCAAGATGATGGCCCACTGTCTAGTCCACCCGGCTGCGAAATAAAAAGCTTACTCTTAAACGTCTCGATTTGCAGCTGAGCTTGGAAAAACCTGCAAGGATGGTGCATCCCGCAAACTCCCATGGTCACAAGGGTGTAGGATATTTAGGTCAAGTGATCTTTAAGCTGTTCTCTTACATGCAAAATTTTAAAATAGTAATTATAGATGGGGTTTTATTAGGCTTGCATAAACCCTCTGCCCCATTATTTGGATGTGAGAAGTCAAATGAAGCACACTCATCCTCTGTAGGAGTGACCCAACTACCAGACATTAATGAGAGACAGACAGTTAATGTTTCCTACTGCATCAATTAATAAATACTAAGATTGAACAGTTAGGAACCCCTCTAACCTATTACCAGGGGAAAAGCAGCAAATCTGTACTGAGTTTATTAACAGAATTTAATTTAATCAGACATTCTGGATACACATTGCACCCCTGTGGGGTTTACTATTAAAGTTCTCCTATTTAAGGGACAGAGTATAAGAGTTTTTATTACTGATGTCATATGTCAAAAGCCTGACCTTACTTCAAATCCCTAGGAAATTACATTCCATTGACATATGGTTTGAAGAGCAGCTAATAAGCTAGGTGAAGTTTACATGCTATCAGTCCAAATCCCTGTTGCCCTCAGTCTGAAATCCTGTTTGCTTTGGGGAAACCTCTTAATAACATAGTAGGAGCAGGTTTCCACTTAATAAACATTCTCTTTAGCAACACCTTGTAAATGCTCTCCATTTGCTGAAATGGAGTTAAGCAAGCATTTTACAAAGAGGTAGATTATCTGTTCTCAACAGTTTTCTGTGGAATTACTGTAGGTATTGCCTCTGATAGCAATTAATTTTTTCAAAAGTTTCTTCTCCACCACAGCTACAATTTTTTTTTTAAGTTTTTTTTTTTTTTTTTAATATTCTTGTCATAGTATAAAGTTTCCGACCTTTACACAAAGGTAATTCCATCATCTTTATGTTGTCATCTGACCTGACATTTCTCCACTTAGAAAAAAAGCTGTGTGCTTTTTGCAGGGATCTGAAGCTGACGTAACTCTTCACCTTGTTCACCACTTTTTCTTCATCAAGAAAGTAATCTGAAACTGAGCAGAATTCTGTTTGAGTGTTTGTCTGGTTTTTAAGAGTGTATTATTCCGGAGTACATTCTTAACTAAGAAGACTGTGGTCTGGAATTAGAAGATCCCCACATGAATAAATACCTTTGTTTTTCAGCTAACTTGCCTCTCACGGGACAATCAGGTTGAAAAGTTGTAAATTTATTTGTAAATTATTATTCCTTCAAACAAACGCTATTCCTCTGCAATCCATCTCTACCTCACACTTAGTTAATTGTCAAATCGGTGATGATAAATAACCCCAAGTACAATGAGTGAAAGACTTACGATCAATTTATATTGCCTTGATAAATGAAATTACTGTTAGTATTATTGCTGCTTATGGATTAGTAGGGGAGACTTCCTTTTTGAGCTTTACTTGCTGGCATATGTTTTCATTACCTTGAGATGGAGGCACAATTTTCTCAGCAGCACCATCAGTTCAATGCCTTCTTATGGTGAGGATAGACCCTTTGATGCCTAAAGAGAAACAGAGCTGCAGAACTGCTGCGCGTGGTTTTGACGCCGCTAATGAAGACTTACGACAAGGCATGGTTTTGATCTACCACAGGCTCAAACTCTGCTTCTGAGAAGCTGTGCAGTATCTTGGCTTTCTTACAGGGGGAAAAAAAAAACAAACACCAACTTTTGCTTGTACTTAATCAGAAACAAGGTCACCACCTTGTCAGAGAGTCAAACTGCATGTGTTACCTCCAGCCACCCTCACCCAAGTGCTATCAAAGGCCAGATCTCGCTACGCGGTTCTTCTGAGAGGAAAGCTTGTGAGGGCTTTAAGCTAATGGTGAAATACACTGCTTTGGATGTTTACTGATTTCCCTTCTCCGACAGCTGCATGAGATCTGCTTTGCCTGAAATCTATGGGGTTCCTCAGACATTTGACTGGATTGTCATTGGCACCTTGTTGGTCAATGCATCTGGCACCATAAATTTGGATGTAGAGCAGGTGCTCTCTTCCAAATCCCAGGGTGTCTTCCATCAGCCCTCTCCCTGAACCTTTTTCTCCCTGTTTTTCTGCCTCTGAGGCTGAAGATGCCTTCCAACACTTCAGTTACCACTGATAGCAAGTGAGGGTGGGGGTGCCATGCTATGATAAGTTAGCAGAAATAGAGTGCTACATGCCTTTGTTCAAATAGAGTGTTTTCTCTATTCGCCTTTTTTTTTTCTTTTCACTCCTGATATTTACCAACTCACAATAGCACATTTTTAGCAGCCCAGTGTACAAATTGCACAGTCCCAAATCAACCACTGTTGGATAATGATTCTTCGATGGGACTCTTTGCCAGGAGGTGTAATGATAGGACAAGGGGAAACGGTTTTAAAGTGGAAGAAAAAAGATTCAGATTAGATCTCAGGAAGAAATTTTTTACTATGAGGGTGGTGAGACACTGGAACAGGTTGCCCAGAGAAGCTGTGGCTGCCCCATCCCTGGAAGTGTTCAAGGCCAGGCTGGATGGGGCTTTGAGCAACCTGGTCTGGTGGGAGGTGTCCCTGCCCAGGGCAGGGGGGTTGGAACCAGATTAAGTCCTGTTCTTAACATTTCAGAATGCTGGAGCACCTCTGCTGTGAAGACAGGCTGAGACAGTTACGGTTGTTCAGCCTGAAGAAGGCCCCTGGGGGACCATATAGTAGCATATAATACCTAAGGGGGGCCTAAAAGTGATTGGGAGGGACTCTTGGTCAGGGAGTGTAGTGACAGGACGAGGGGTAATGATTTTAAACTGAAAGAAGGAAGATTTAGCCTAGATTTTAGGAAGAAATTCTTTACTGTGAGGGTGGTGAGGCACTGGAACAGGTTGCCCAGAGAAGTTGTGGCTGCCCCATCCCTGGAGGGGTTCAAGGCCAGGCTGGATGGGGCCTTGAGCAACCTGGTCTGGTGGGAGGTGTTCCTGCCCATGGCAGGGGGGTTGGAACTTGATGATCTTTGAGGTTCCTTCCAACCCAAACCATTCTATGATTCTCCTCCAACCACCTTTATGACGCTGCTGCATCTTACTCATATCACTCAATGGTCCTTTTTTTCCCCTTTCTTTCTCTCACTAGGTCGTTTTTACTACCTAATCCACCCCACCAAGCTGACCTACGACGAAGCCGTCCAGGCGTGCTTGAAGGATGGAGCTCAGATCGCTAAAGTGGGCCAGATATTTGCGGCCTGGAAGCTGCTGGGGTACGACCGCTGCGACGCGGGCTGGCTGGCCGACGGCAGCGTCCGCTACCCCATCTCCCGGCCCAGGAAACGCTGCAGCCCCAACGAGGCCGCTGTCCGCTTCGTGGGCTTCCCCGACAAAAAGCACAAGCTGTACGGTGTCTACTGCTTCAGAGCCTACAACTGAAAATACCTAGAGTGCAAAAGTTTTAAATTCATTAAGAACATGTGAAAGATATATTTTTTTTTTTGTTTGTGTGTGTTTTTCGTTTTCGATATGAACTCATGCAAGTTACCAAAACTGTGATAAACCTTTTTTACTTACTGTAAAGAGTCATTTTCATCCACCCAACCCATTAATTTGTGGGGTGTTTTGTTTTTTTTTTTTTGTTTTAATATTTTTGTAAAAGTATCATTCCATAGTTATTTTAAATTAATATAATTTAATGGAAGATCTAGGTAAGGAAGTTTTAGAGCCAAATTCTTTAAGCTACGTCATCCCAACAAAATATACTTTTCATGAATGGGGCATGCAATAGAGCTTGATAATTGCTAGGGCACAATTATGAAATGTAAGGCTACTCAAAGCAGAAGCTTTTAAAAGCACAAATTTTACATATTTGTATCCGTTTGAGAAATACTGCAAATTGCTTATATCAGGAATTTTGAAATAAGATTATCTTTTTGTTAAAGGGGATCAGTGAGGTTTTGCAGAAAAACCTCACAAAAATGTAGGTTAGAAAATAACTGTTTTCACTGGTTTCACATGGGAACAACAGAGTAAATTAAAAGCAGCTAAAACAGTCCACAAAAGTTGGACTAGTTTTACAATTTAAAATCTTGCCTTTCTGAAAAATGAGCTCATGGTCCCATGCATAGGAACAAGCACAATTAGTTCTCCTGAACATTTCAATTGTGGTTTTGTTGAGTATAAATCATTGATGGGGGAGTGAATAATTAACTAATGAGAAAATCCTGTTTTCTTCTTAACTCCAATTAAAGATGCCTGAGAAATGTTGTATTACCTTTGAGTAGCTTTACTGAGTTATTTTTAAACTCTTAAAGGCCATTTGCTAAGCAGCGTATAGCATCTACTCAGGGCAGTTGTATAAATGAACTGCTGGACAGAGAAATTGTAAACTTTAGCAGCTTGATTTTACATTAGCCTTTGAAATGTTATTGTCTTAATGAAAGAACAGTACAATATTTAATATTTCTTACCTATTTACACATCACAAGAAATAAAACTTAGAAAAAAACCCATTAAAATAAGTAAGTCTTAGAACAAGATTATAAAATAAAATCTGAAACCAGATGTTAAGGTTTAGAAGAGAAAAAAACACACTTGTTTCCTTACATCTCATTTGTGTCTTAAAAGTACATTTGTTTTTTAAGCTATCAATGGAAAAAATAGTATCGCTAGCCCTGAATTATTTAGTTAATCCTCATTAGAGTTAACATAATTAAAAAAAAAAAAAAAAAGCATTGAAACACTTCTTTTCACTCTATCTGCAGTGGTCTAGGTGGAAGATGTTTACTTTTATCTGCCAGTGTCAGAGATAAATGCACTGTGCATGGTGCCTAGGATTTCCAGAGCTGCCTAAAACACTAGGTCCTCCCTAAATACCAGTTTGAGGGAATTTGGATTTCTGATTCAAACTCATTTTGGATGCAGCAATTCTTGGTGCTCATCTTCAGATACCTTAATGCAACCAGTTTTTCAGAGAGTGGGTGCTCAAGGCTTTCTGAAAATTTACTCCACTTATGGTGTCTCAAGCTGGATATCCAAAAAACCAAGAGGCCACTGATTGAAAATATCTTGGTCTTGAGTAATCTCTTAGGCAGTTTTGACATTCTCTATCCAGTGTTGGTTCTACCACTTAAAAATGGAGAACTCTTTTTCCTACTCTACGCTTGCTGACTATGAAGATTTCAGAGGACCAATATTTGTATTATGCAAAGTTTTATAGCTTCCCATTGTTTCCATATCTAAACGAGATATAGTGGTATTTATCCAAGTAGGACACGAGTGGTATGCTTTCATGAATGGTTTGGTGTAGTTGTTTTCCCGTGGACATGAGTAAATAAATCTCTTTCTCGGAGTCGTTGTGGTCCTGTTTTAAAGCTCTGTGAGTAAAAACCAGGAACGATGTATGGTAGGACTGTAGTGGAAAGATACCATAGTGTAAAGTGTTTCATTGGAGATAGTTCCCATCAAGCTCAGAGGCAGATTTCCATCCTTCTGGGGATATTTGCATCCACTGTGGATATGTGCTCATACTATACAGATGAAGCAATCTCGGTGCCAAACACCCCCTCCCCCTTTTTTAAATCCACTAGGAATTGGATTTTATTGAAACTCTATCACTTGGCGATAAAGAGACTTATTACAGGTCAAGCCCCTAAACCCATGTAATCTTCTTCAAACAGCCATTTTTTGAATCAGTGTCCATTTCACACATTTTCTCAGGGGATTCAGGACCTTTTCTGAACCCTTTGGAGAAAAAATGGAAATGGGAAGAGAAGTGGAAAATATCCGTACAGGATAAGGAATGGGGTATGCAAGACTGGACCATGACCAAGAGGAATGTGTGTTATTCCCCCATCCAACCTTCAGAAACACGGAAAAAAGATGCAGACTATTTCATAGTCTTTTCTGAAGCTTGGAGAGGGAGGTTGTGGGATGGGGAAAGCTCTAGGGAATATCCCAGTTTTTACCCCGGCTAGATCCAGAGTTGCTGTAAAGAGGGAAGCCTTTTATGCAGCTGTCTCTATCCTCCCTAAAGATCTGCTCGATCTGGAGGAGGCTGCATGGTTTTCCTATTGCACAGAGGTGAAAAGACCCTCATGAAAATTTTTTTATTTTATTTTTTTTACCTCTCCAGGGAAACCCTTCACAGGGTTTCACCCAGACACATCTTTTTTTGCAGGACTGGGGATTATATTTTGCCTGCATAAAAAATGTACACACCCAACCCACTCGTGGGGCTGGCTAAAAAGTGCCCTCACTGCTAGACCAAAGGCACTGCGGGAAAGGCAGATCCAGCCTTTCGCCGACTTCGCCGACCCTCTGGAGATGGCTGGTCGGGTCCTAAATCACAGCAATCTCAGGCTTTGTGCTAGCTTATGCCTTCTGCCTCCCTATCTCCGGGCTGCCGCTGTGACAGCCCGGGTGTAGCATCCCCCCCCCCCCCCCCAACTTCAACCCACCGCTGCTTTTCTGCACCCCACGACACCCCGGGCCGGTGGCTGAGCAGGCTCTGCACCACCCAGGTGATCCCTCAGCTCTGGGGAAAGACCCCCTTCCCCCATTCAGCTCCCGGCTTGGCAGCACAAAGAGACCACGAGGCGACGAGGAAGGAGGTCTCCAGAGGGACGCTGAGCTGGCGTATGGTCACAGATGGCCAGATTTACCCTTCAGTTATAATGCCTGTAAGTTCGCTTGCTAGGAGCCACGTGTGATGGAGTCTCAGTACCTGAATTCACATTTGTCGTGTTACTTTACCAAGAGCCCAACAGTCTAACTGGGGATCAGGCTAGGTGTAGTTCTGCGTATTGATATACAACATTGTGTATTATTGTAACAGGTGCAGTTAATTGGGTAGTTCGATGAAAACGCCTTTGTATGTAAAAAATAACTAGTTCTAATGTAAGCAGGTATAAAAACCATAAAAAGCATATGATTACCTGAGAAGTGGGCACAAATAGACAAAAAGACACGAATTATATTTATTTTTACAGCTACTGACTCCATTTCCTTTTATAATGTCAAATGTCAGGATGTTTTCTTATTTTTGACTAAGCTAGCTAGGTGCTTGGATAAAAACTTTAAAAAGCAGCTTGAAAACTGGATAAAAGTCTGTGCTATTTTCTTTTCATGAGAGAATATTCTATCATTAGAATCAATTCATGTTCTCTGTCATTATCTTGTATTTCGCAATGTATCTGAATTTTAATGCCCATGAATTGACAACAATTAAATCATGTTGTTCTTTTCAAGATGATGATTTCTCCTTATTGACTGGCCATTCTTCTACTTCTGTCTCAGAAAACACAAAAAGAAAAGGAATACATCAAAGTATGGAGATACTTACTGCACTATAGTAGACAAAGCGATTACAAGACTAAGGGAAAAAAAAAAAGACTACTCTGTGAATATGATTTATAAAAGAAATAAAGAAAACTGTATTCCAGAGCTTTTGTTTTATGCTTCTTTGAAGCATTTTGGAAGTAGAAACGCAAGTACCAATTTCTTCTTTGTGTTCTCTCTCATCTTCTAAAATAAAATAAAGCAAAATTAAGGAAAGCTTTTTTTTTTTGGATGGTTGGTGTTACACTGCATATACATCACTAGAAACTGGATGTAGAACACTGTTTCACGTATGGGAAAATTTATGAAAATTTACTATGGCCTTAGAAAATAAAAGCAAACAGAAATTGCTCTTCATAATGGGCACCAAGAAAGATTTCTAGTGTCAAGCAAATAATTAATTATTCAAAGCATTGGACCAGCTTTTCAGCTTCTGTAATCACACTATTTCTGCATTCTTTTATTGACCTGTACTAGATAGTTAACTCTGAAAGTTACCTACACTGCACCACTTTGTTGAGAAATACTAATCTTCCAGAAGCTTTCAGTGTATCTGCCATGTTTTAAAATAGATGGAAAAGAGCTGAGGAAAACTTTCACTCAGAATAAGGGAAAGCTGTATTACTATTAATACACGGTCGAGACTAACATACTTTTTTCCTAACAATTTGGTTAAAAGAATTTTAAAACTAGTAACATTTTCACTTTATATCATTAAGCATAAAATTAAAGATCCTTTTGGGAGAAACAGTCCCTCAATAATTAGGATTTTCATTAATAGCAGCAGCTTCCATTGAATGACATCTCACTGTTCAAAATAGAGAGACTTCATGCTTGGAAGTGGCTGGATTTAAGATTTGATAGAACTACTACAAAACTATAAATGTCTAGATTTTCACTGAAAGACTTAGCAAATGAAGTCACTGGCTGCCATTTTATTTAGCTATTCTTTCTGTTACTCACAAAGGATACCAGCAGCTTTCTGTTCAACAACAGCAACAGCTGGTTGTTCTTCTTGAAGGTTTTAAGAAGCTCAGTCTTACACATTTGTTAGCCATTTTCTCTTTTTTTCAGAAGCAGTTACAGGAGTGGATCAAAAATATTGCAGAGCAGTAAAATTCCAGTGCCAGGGTTTCAAATCAAAAATACAAAACTAACAAACAGGCTGAATTTTAAGAGAAAGGTAAGGTGAACTGATGAAAAAGAATTACTACTGAAAAATAATTAATAATTACTAGTGAAAAATAATTGCTCCTGTTCCCGTGCCATGAAAAGGGATGGTCCCTTTGAAACAAGGGTGTCCTGAAAGAAGAAACAGGAAAGACCACAGAAAGCAATACTTCAGTATTTGGTCTTTGACACTGAATTTGCCTGTGTTACATTTTGCCCAGTAATTATTAAGCCATAAGTTCAAATATACAATAACACACCCACCCACACGCCTCACACACACTCCCCCACCCACCCCACCCCCCAAAAAAAACAACCCGAGATTAATAATAGACCAAAAGTTTGGAAGGCATTTCTTCTTTTTCTTCATCAAGCCTTAAACTAGAAGTAGGAATTTCTAATTGGAAGTCCTCTGAGTCTACTGTTTTCCTCTTTTTCTCTGAAAATATCTTAATCTGTAAAGCCACTACAAGGTAAAATGTAAAGTCCATCTATTTCTTCAATATTGTGCCAGAGGCAAGCAATTGTTTGACAAATAACAATAGCACTAACATGGGACTCAGCTAATAAATTATGCATGAACATATTTTCCAATGTGTCCAGTGGGTATTTAATGGATTCATTTTTTTTAACTACCAGTAAACAAAACCAAAATAGTACGCCTTGATTCTAGTTGAATAAAAACAGTTTGGGTTTTATCCTATACTAAAAAGATATATTGTAAAGCATTTCAGCTCCCTACTTCCTACGCTGCTGTTCACTGTACTTAAAGAAATCAAGATGAAATTAAGTAGAAAGCAAATGGCATCATCTTGATTTCTTTAATAACTAGAAGAAAGTTTCTTGTTTTCTTTTATGTAGAAAAAGATCAGATTACAAAATTCTCAAATTCTAGCTCAAACACTATAGACAAATTAAGAGGTCTTCATTTCAGCAGAACTGGCTTGTGAATCAGCGGCTGCTTCTTACAATTTCAAACTTCGAAATCCCAGCATAAAATGAGTTTTTATTCCGTGTTACCAAACATGAACCACCAGTGACTATTCTTTTTCTTGACTTTCAAGAGTGGTTTTTTGGAGGGTTTAGTTCTTTGTTAGCACTCCTGATTTGGAGTGTTTAACTTTCACCAGCAATTAAGATACAACAAACAAGAAAACCACTCCACCCGAAAAGAAGACAAAAAAAACCCAAACCAAAACAAAAAAAAACTAGGAACACAACAAACTAAGAACAGTGTATGACAATAATCGCTTAATAATGATACTGAAGTATGAAAAACAAAGGAATAGGTACAGGAACAGCATGTAATTCCACAGTTCCTGGACCTGGAGAGTGACATTGCTTCCCCCTGTTGAAGGTTTGCCAGCAGACACAGGTCCTCATGGCTCCAGACACAGGTAGCCCTGTGCTGCTGGCCTTTATGCCACTTTTCTCTCCATCATGGACCTTGTTGCAGTCCCTGGAAGGAGAGCAAGGATGGGAATACCCATGGAATAACACCACAGGGTGTTTGCACTGTGGGAAGGGTGAAGTTGCCATGGGCACAGCTGGCTGGAGCTCTGAATTCACTCTGATTGCTTGCAGAGGAGTCCTTGCTCACAGGAGAGCATCTCCTATGTAATGCTTCAATACGCTCATTAAACTGGGGTTTTGGGAGTGACCACCAGAGACAGGGACACTCACTTGCTCACCAGGGTGTCCCTCAAGCGCAGGCAGTTTCTATGATGTTGACTTTCATATTTACCTTATTAACAGTCTCTAGTGGAAGAAAGACTTAAATACTCACTTGACCCTTCCTAGCCCTTCCTTGAACTTAAACATCTGCTAGCTAAGTGTTTCTAATTTTGTGAATACAACGAAAATAGCAATGATATCTTCACTTAGATGACAGTTTAAAAGCTGTGCACACAGGGACTAAGGTCACAGCTACATATGGCTGCATGTACATTAAAAGAAATCAGTGGAATTAACTGAAGGCAGCTATGTGGTTTTGAAGTGTATCTTCTGATCATCTCCACTTCTTGCCCTCTGGCTTGTTTTAGAGGGTAAGTTTGGTGTGCATGAATTAAGTTGGAGGAAACTAAATTGGAAGCTCAAGCTGAAGTGAACATCAAATGTAGCCCAGCCATAAGGAGGATATAAGAGTCTGAACCAATCCTCGATCCTTCAGACATCTTCAAACCCAACTATAGTATGGATTTCTGTTTCAGGGCCTGAACTAAAATCTAGCCTGATGAAAAAAACCCTGTAACTCACACTGTGCAGACATAGGGTTCTCAGCACTAACTTCTCCAATTTACTGAACCATTCATGGAATCACGGAATTGTCAGAGTTGGAAGGGACCTCTAGAGATCATCTAGTCCAACTACCCTGCCAAAGCAGGGTTGCTCTGTTACCCTCACCAGAAAGAAGTTTTCCCTCACATTTGAATGGAACTTCCCCTGTCCCAGCTTGTACCCATTGCCCCTCGTCCTGTCACTGGGAACCACTGAAAAGAGCCTGGCTCCATCCTCCCTCAAACCACCCTTTAGGTACTCATAAGCATTAATAAGATCTCCCCTCAGCCTTCTCTTCCCCAGGCTAAAGATCCCCATCTCTTTGAGCCTTTCCTCATCGGGGAGATGCTCCAATCCTTCCATCATCTTTGTTGTCCTATGTTGGACTCTCTCAAGTAGAACCCTGTCTGTCTTGAACTGGGGAGCCCAGAACTGGATGCAGTATTCCAGTTGTGGCCTCACCAGTGCAGAGCGGAGGGGATTTCTGTTTCACTGAATTACTTGTCCATGCAGAGGGAGTGCAGATGGACAACTTGGAGTGCTGTTTACAAGCCTATGGCCCTAGAGACAAAGGCCCAACAGTATTTCATTACAGTTTTAGTTCTCAGCCAACAGGAATATTGAATATGGCACATTTGTACCTGTCATACGGATGTCCTCCAAGCCCTGGTGGAATCAATGATGCTTACAGAGGGTTTTGGCTTTACATGTATCTTTATATCCACAAGTGCTTTGTGTACAGAAATTAATAATACTTTATCCTCTTAATTTCATAAAAAAACCAAGATTAATATATATTTTTGTGTTTGAGTGGTGTGCCCGGCTGGAGACACATGTTGGATCCTCCCTTCTGGGTCTTTCAAGCCCAGTAAAAAGGATGGAGCAGAAGGAATGACTGAAGTGTTAGTGAAAACTGGTGAGCCAGATGCTGCAGTGCAGACAGTTTGGAGAACAATCACACAGCTGTCCTCCAAAGCCCACTCTCCCTTTTGCAGCCTCTCTTGTAGGGAGGTGTCGGGGTTGAAATACGATGGCAGAGTTGGGGTTGGGCTTGGACACCAAGTGTACCTCAAAGTTCGTGAACATGAATGAAGGATGCAGCCTGCTTTGCCTAACCTCTCCCAAGCTGGATATCAAACCAAAGGGCTCCCAAACACATTCTCAGAGCTAGGCAGCTTCAAAAATATGTTTCAAAACTGTTTGTGCACGGCCTGTCAAAATATGTGCAAAAATAAGGTTTGAGAGCAGCTTTCAGGCTCATCAGACTGTGTCCCAGCCTGACAGCACTAAATGGCAATCATACTGCCTTCATCAAGTCATTATACCTTAATCAGCTCCAAAAGATCCAGGTAATCTGGTTTGTGTCCACCCATTATAAAAAACTGACAATAAATTTCTTTGTTTAGTTATCAATGCAGCACAGAGTCATTAACATTCACCGAGTGTTGCTTCTGTGGAAAGCCAGTTAAAATAAAATTTTATGCTGCTACCAACTGCAATCAAGTATAGCTGAGCTTTGCTGCATCATCTTGTCTCAAGGGAGTTTCTTGGGATATTTAGTTCTGAAAAATACTGCACTCAGCACAAAACTGACAGTCGGGATATTTTTAACCCTTCCTTTTACTTCTCTCCATCTTCGTGCTATAGTAATGTGTTCACCTTTATTACACCAAGAGGTGACATTCCAAAGCACACAAATGACCTCAGCTAGAAAATACAGAACTCTGAAAAGGTTTTCAATTCCCTCAGATTTTCCAAACATCAAATTATCTCAAGAATAATTATCATAAAAAGAGTGCATCAAAGATTGCACCAGGAAAGCCTGTCCTTCCAATTTTTAAAACATGACCTTCAAAGCTGAATACAACCAGAAAAATTGTATCTACACTCAAAAGTTTCTAAAGATAGCATATAGTTCTTGATCTTCTCTGACAAAAGGAAAATAATCTGTACATAACCTTAAAAAAAAAAAAACATCCTACAAAAGAAGAACACTACTTCTTTATGGTAGTTCTCAATTAGAATGAACATTACCTAAATAGATGTTCATTTTTGCAGTGCATTTTTCAATACTGAAGTTTCCTCACAGATCCAAAATACAAAGAAACTTGATCATTTTCAGCCAATTCTATGACATATTCTTTAAAAAGTCTTTTTCCAGGTACGCAGAACCTGCAGTAGCAATGCAGTAATCAGTCAGGCAAGGTTAACTGTACATGGAATTCAATCAGGTTTTTTTAGAGGCAATTTTTTTTTCTCACAGACTAGCAGATTTTTAAGTAACACCTATAATGGCATTAATTTCAGAAACATGGGAGATCAATATAATTAATAATGCAAATTTGTATTTGGATTGTCTTCACTTCTAAAATGCTCTTAGGCCTCAAAAAAATTTAATTATCCCTTATAATCTTAAACTAACAGCTGAGAAACTAGGGACAGAGGGTCACATGGGGATCAGGGAGCTTCCATGTGAATTCTCCTGCCCCAGGCGAGTAAGTGCCCAGCATGGGAACAGATACACCAAAACTCTTCTAATTGGGAAACTCAGTCCCCCAGACCTGCCTTACAGTGACTGCATCAACAGAGCAAGAAACAGTCTATCTGTTTGCTTTGGGTACAGATGGATGAATCGCTCTTGTCGCTTAAAATGCAACTAAAGCAAGAAGAGTTGCCGCAGTAAGGATGCAGCATTTCTCCTCCCTAAACTTTTTCAAAGCCTGATAACCACTGGAGACAGAACTGCAAACAAAAAAAAAAAGAAAAGAAAATTCTCAATTCTCTTAGAGAGCCATCAAGCCAGACAGCCCAGCCAACCTACTGGTACTTCCAGACCTGTGCAGAAGTAGATGTGCAACACCTGCGTGGATTTTACCCCAAACTGCTCCACTACAGATGCTTAAATTTAACCCTTTATGAACACAGGCCTGTCTCTCAGTGTCCTTTAATATAAAGGTATAGCCGTAACTTAAGGCTTTGCAGCAAATCCCTATGGGTTAATACATTACATCAAGGCACTATGTAAATTGAAATGAAATAGCTCACTAACACAGGTCACTGTGGCAGGATTCACATTGCCTGGGGTCATGTCCTCACCCATTGTTGCTCCAATATGAAAATAAGTGTTATTGGCCATTACTGGCCATTAACCCAGCCAGAAATCCATGGAAGAGCCACTGCCTGCACTGCAAAATGTATTGCAATACACAAAAAAGCACAGTCACATCTCTGTCACCCCTTTCCACCAGTTTATGCCATGTGATTTGACACTGCAGCCCACACCATCAACCTTCCTCTGTGAGAGCACACCAGGGCTAAATTCAGAGTCAAACCAGGCATTGCTAATGCTGAGCTTTGGCATGTACCTTGGAGGCACACCGGCCTCAGTTGAGCTCCTTGGCCCTGAGTTGGGCTGTCCCTTACCCAACTCCCAACACCTAGAAGAGGAACTACTCAAGAATGTGCTTGAACAGGCAGCTGCCTTACTGGGGAGTTGTTGAGAGGGAGAAGAGAGACCTCATCCAGACTGAAGGAAACCAAGCAAACCACATTTTCAAGCCAGTCAAAAATAAGTAAATAAATATGTAAATTAAATAACTCAAGGCACTCACCCAATCTCTCCTGCACCACAAGATATTCATATTAAAATTCCTCTATCACATGATTCAATGCTAAGATGTAACTTAATTTTTCTACTTTTTGCCCTAAAAATCCCGTACCAGGAAAAAGAACAAAGTTGAAGGAATGTCATTCAACACTATGTGGAGAAGGATGGAGATGGATGAACACATTCTGCACATTTGACTGGGCTGCCCAGGGCAGTGGTTGAGGCCCCATCCTTGGAGGGATCGAAAAGCCGGGTTGACCTAGTGCTTAGAGACATGGTTTAGTGATGGTTTTGATCAGAGTGAGGTTGATGGTTGGACTTGATGATCTGAAAGGTCTCTTCCAACCTGGACAATTCTGTGATTCTGTGATTCTGTGATTCAAATATGCAGGCATATATTGACAGTATTTGATCTCTCCCCCCAGCGGTTGCACATGGACAAAAGGTCTTGTTAAAAACTTTTCAAAGGTCTTGGCTTAAGTCAGGGCTCTGAGTGTTATGAAAGCATCAGAAAGATTCTGGTTTCCATATGCTCACCAGTAAAAATATGTCAGCAGCTGAGCACACATGACAGTACAAGTCCCTCACTTGCCCCACCAGTGGCCATGCTAAAGAGCAGCAAGAGTCTCCTCATGGCTGGGGCAAGGACCACTTTAGAGGTGGGGAATGCTGTCATGTGGGAGAGCAGAGCCAAGGCACAACCCCCGTGCAACTGCAGTGCACGGCACCTTGGCTCATAACACAGACCAACTGGCTCAATAGATACCTAGAAACACGTGGCACATAAATGTCTTGTGGACCTCAGTCAATGCTAAAGATTCATGGGTCTGGCCATGACACAGATGTCTGCTATAGAGAAATCTAAGATATTCACTGCAATTTCAGGGTAGTTGTGGTCTTGCCCAGCCACACATTCAGTTTATTCCAGAGAGGAAATCCATCCTTCTCCATTGCTTTTGGTATGAGAAGGTACTGATGGTTCCAAGGTTGACTTTGAGTTACCTTCAGAGGTTTTCTGGGACACAAGCACAATTTCTATCCTGGTTTCCCAGTTGGAAGCAGATTTTAGTGTAAGTCTTAGAGAAACTTAATCGAGCCTCTTCCATGCTTTTCTGAATAACCTTCTTCAGTTACAGAAGGTTGAAGACAAGGCCTTGGAAAGAGCATCAATATCAAAGGAGTTTTGAGAAAATGTCCAGACAATGACATTAAATGATGCTGAATATCTGCCCAGAGAAACTGGCAATTTCTGCCTACACCTCAGCCGAATTTTGTCTGCCATGTGAGACGAGGTCTGGCTTGCCTGTCCAGCTGTACCATTTTCTAAATAGACCAAGCATTGCAGTAGAGAAGTTGTGGCAGATAAGGACCTGGCCTGCCAGTAATCTGGAACAAATCTGGTATGGTTTGGGTGGCATCTCAATCTGCTTCTAAAGAGAGCCGTCAAAAATACAAGCTCTGCAAATCCTAAAGACAAGAAAAATTAAATGCTATTATATGAACTGCATAAAACGCTATAGGCCATGTCTGTTAGAAAAGGCATGGAAGGAAAGCAAGAGAGCCAAGCAAAAACACAAAGGAGATTGTAGGGTCATAGAGCTAGACCTGCCAAGCTTCACCCACTGCATACAAGACTGCATACAGGACTTTTTTGCAGCTGCTGGTAGGGCAGCCCCTCTCTTGTGAGCAGCCACACACACCTCAGCCCCCCCACTTGCAAGTAAGCTGAAAAGGCCTCTGCTCAGAGGCATGTTTCAGAAGAAATTGTGAAAACTTGTACCCTACAAAACAGTGATTTACATGCATATAACAGTCCCCTTGTGACTGCGCTGGGGACAGAATTTATGCATGTCAGTGGGAAGACAAGGTCATGACCGATTAGCAATGCATATTTACCCTTGCATAGTTTTTTCACCTTCATTTCCATAACAGATTAGATGGTCGTTTCAGCCCCACTTTGAAGCAGAAGCTCATCTAAGCCATACTCTAAAACATAAAACACTTTTATAAAAGTCTTTGTCTCAGCTGTATTTACCCGACCAAAAATTATATCCAGGAAATGTGACTTAGATTCATGAATGAGAACTCTGAGATCAAGCATTGAACAGCACTGCTGAATACTTCCATCATGAAGAGGATTAAAAGTCCACAGTAATAAATCCACCACATTTCCCAAATGCAAAGTAATGGATTATTAATCAGAACTCTTCAGTAAAAGTTTCTTGCAATGATTTGTCATAAAGCTATAACATTTGTTCTGCTGTTTATAGATTCCCTGCCCATTTGGTAAATGCCTGTTTATAAGCATTAAAATTGCAAAGCAGCATGTACATTTAATTGTTTCTTTCTCTGAAGCTGACCTAACTTACTGAGTGAAAAAAACCCAAGCAAACCAAACTCAGCATTTCCGTAACAGGAGGACAAGAACTCTGAAGTATCTTTGCCCCACCAAACTGTATGTCTGCACAAATTATGCAGCCTTTTAGCCCCAGTGCATAGGAGAAACCAACCACCCAACTTGGAGAAAGTCAGCAGACGAACCTGAGAGACACTGCTGTTTTATGGCTGGTCGTATCTGTCGTGGGAATGGGGCAGAAGCTGATGGCACAGGGAGGTGGCCATGGCCCATCCATCCCCTTCTCTGCACATACTTGCTTTTGTGGCCAACAGGGATGGACACCCAGGGTCCCTCACATCCTCCAGGTAAGGTAAAGAGCAGACAACATGCTTTGTGTGCGCCCACGGCTTGTGTTCAGGTGGAGGCTGGCACCTCTGGTAAAGGCACATGGGTCAAGGAAGGCTCCCACATGGTGTCCAAGCCTGCGGGAATCACCTTGCACAGCCCAGTTGTTCAGCACTAGCCCCAGAGTTACACTCATCTCCTTGATCGCTCCTACTGGGTCCTGGATGGATCATTGATTTTTGAGCCAGAAAATAAAGTGTTCAAGGTTGAAGTCCTCTAAAAGTAATATTAATGAGCTGTATGGAAATTAAACATCACCCCCTTACGACTCTTCCCATATAACATCACATCTCAGTCTTTTTCCAGGAACCACGATGAGGAGCTTTGTTTCATTTCTTGGGATAATCGCAGTGCAGCTTCTCGGGCTGCGCAGGGCAGAGGAACAGAAACCTCCAAATGAAATAAAAGGGGTTGCCTCCTTTTGGGACAACTTTATGAACATCCAAGAACGTAAGTAGTTTACAGAGAGCACAGACAGGGAGAGATGCTTTAGGGCTCGCTAACAGCGGCTAATCAGCTAATTACACAAAGTAATTTAGCCCTGACGGGTAGCAGATACGCTGAACTGTGGTTTCCTAATAGGAAGAGTAAACAAGATAACTGTGAAGTAGTACTTGCCTACAGATTAGCACAAGCAGAGAATCTGAAGAGGCTGGTGTCGTCCAACCCTCCCCACTCATTCCAAACAAGCACAATTAAGAGAAACGTACCCAACAGCTAGAAACAAACACCTCTCATCTCATAACGCTGTGGGGTTTGTTATGCCTTTTCCTATCAAGCATTATAATTCTTGACATTATAATAAATAAACAAAATAGTATTTAAATCCAATCTGCAGATGGCCCAGGCATACAAAGTTGTTTGGCCAAGCTCTTCTGTGATGTGTGTCCACCTTTCTTGACCACCATCGAAATAGCAACTTCAGTTGTAATGGTGATGACAGGATGAGAACAGATGTCTTTACTCCTTTACTCATGACTTTCTCAGATGCTTAACCAGGAGCAGAGACCCACTGGTAAGTCAGTGTGAGGACATCCCTAGTATCCCCTCATGTATTGCATGCTTTATGGGAATATAGAGAAATACTACAGTTTCCTTGCACGACAAAGACAAATTTTACTTTTTTAAAAGGATATGTCTGCTCACTTTCAGCTTAAAATGCATTAGCTTTGTGTTCTCAGCTTCAAACTGGGATGAAATAATTTTAAGTCAGTAGCAAAGCAATCAGCTGACATCCTTTACGAATGAAACTGGAAGGGTAGAACGGGCCACCTCCACTTCCTTGCAAAAAGCCATCTTTTCTTGACTTTCTGTATTTGTGACAGAGTGAGTGGGGGCCACAGCAAGGAGGGTGAGGGGGAATCTCAAGGGTTACCTGCAGCAGGAGGGCTGTATCCAGTGCACATGGACAATCCTGGGCCAGGGATGCTGGGCAGGTACCTGGCCTGTGCCATCCTGTGGCACCCAAAAGAGGGGGAATGTTACCGGTGCTGCTCGTCAAGGGTGAAGCTCATTAAGGTAAATTCAGGGCAGAGAGGCCAGTTGAGATCCTTTTCCATTCTCAGCTCCATCTGTGCAAGGCACTGAACCCTCCAACAGCAGTGCTTGGGAATGGGTCAGTCAATAATTATGAGGCTTAATCTAACCCAGCAAGGGAAGAACCAGGGACAGGTCTAAATTCGGGACTCAGCTCAGTACCGTTCCCCAAGTACCGAATTTAGACCCATTCCTGCCTTTTCCCTTTTCTGCGTTAGGAGAAGAGGACACTGCTAGAGGTGGTTCAGCTGTAACAAATCAAGCAAATCCAAACCTTTAATACTCTTACAAAAGACCTTTTTACTTTTGAAAAAAAAAAAGTGCTTGTCCTATGATCCTTTATACATCCCCTTTGTGTCTCTGATGCTATGCATTTTTTTTTTCCTTAGATAGAGTATCCTTTCACTATTCTTCTGCTTTTCAGTGAGGAGGTAGGAAAGGACAGCAGGCTTATTTAATGTGCCCTCCCAAGGCAGTAAAGCATTTCCTCCTCTCCTTTTCCAGTGGTTTGTGAGTAACAGAGACAGTTTGTGAAGATGTAGTCTAAAACTTCAGGGTTTTCTGTAGGGCCGTTTGTTTGACTCAAAACCCACGATGTATGCCAAGCCCACGACATCATGTTCAGAGCCAGCAATTTAATGGAAATTGTTTTAAGTTTTTATTTCCTACCACAGGCTTTCTGAAGCACTCTCAGAATGTTCCTTTCAGGTTAAGCTAAAGCTGTTCTGTATAAATATTTATGTAAGGGTGTGAAGGGGGAATCACCTTCCGCGCTCCACCAAACAAAAATGTTGGAAAAAATGATACATTTCTGGTAGTCCATTTTAAACATGTGGACAAGGGCAGTCTTTGACTGTATTTTACTTACTTGCTGGCTGGCATCCACTGCAGTCTTTGCCAAAATAAAAAAATACAGAAAATATTATATTTTTTAGAAGCTAAAGGAGAAAATATTTTCCCCGACCCCTTTATTTTTTTTTTGAGTTTGAATGTACAGCTGTCTGTAAAAGTACGACTTCTGCTCAGGAAGTCAGATCTAGACATGAGTAAAATAGCGCCCAATCAATTACTAGAAAAATGCCTTTTAACTATGTTTTCACTCCGGGAAAATAAAATAGAATGGTTCTGTAATGCGCTACAATGGGCAGGGATTCGTTATTGCCTATTTCTCTCTGATTTCTCAGAAAAGCCCAGGGAGGGAGAGCTCATTGTTAGGGACCAGACAGCCAAGCAGGTATCATTTCTGGAAGGGGAGGAGAAGCTGGATGCCAATTCTGCACACTTTTTACTTGAGGTCTGGGGCATTTGGGATCCTGACATTTTATTCTCCATGCTTAACTCCTACCCTGTTTTTCCTTTTACTTTCTTTAAGTTTGCACCATCACATCGGATTGACTTCAGCTGGGGCTTACTCTGATACCCAACCAGATGAGCTGCAAAAATAGGTTCCAGAAGCCCTGTATTTATCACTAGATAAACACAAGTCCTTCAAAGCAAGGTCACTGTGGAGCTCAGCACTATGACAACACCCTTCTAAGTGGGCTCAAAATTGCTTTTGTTCCTCCTCTGTTATTTATGGAAGGGGAATTTGGGAAGAAAAGTCTGATATTTGCAACTACCGTATGACACCAAAGAGATAAATGACTTCTGCCACCTCCCAGGGTAGCTTTGAAGCCCTGTGTTTGCTGCTACCCTTTTTACCCTGATCGTTGCATTGCTCAGGATGGCTTTTGAATTAGTGACGTTCAGAATCTGTTGCTGAAACATAAATTTGCTGAGACATATTTTCTTGTCAGACTCGGACATGATATAATCCTGTGACCTTCCCAAAGGGCAGCAGAGTCCCCATATCTGCTGCTCTGGTCTCTGCATGCTGCCAGACCACGCTGCACTTAGGCAGAGGGAGAGGGAGAAACACGTGCACTGAGGCTAATGAATAAAAAAAGAATGAATGAAAACAGAGTCAGGACGTGCCGTTTAATTCCCACACTTCATTTATTGGCTTAATTTGTTCTTGAACTCGCACAGCTGTAGCTCTATGTCAGTTAATGCTCATAATAATTTTAGATCAGTATTTAGGAACCTCACTTTGAACACATTTGAAACTCCTGTTACATTAAGCTTATATTGAATTAGTGACCGACTTCTAAGGTAAAAAGTAATCACAATGAAAATTTGGCAGTACAAAACCAGTTTCAAGGCAAAATTTCACAAAAGAGTCTGCTCATTCTTCCCTTACCCCCCAAAAGAATAAATATTATGCCAAACAAATTCTACAGTATTGTTTTAATCAGATTGAGGCCGATCATGTTGATGGAATTTGTCATTTGTGGAAATTCTCCATCAGTTTAAATTAATTTCCTAGCCGTTAAATCAAGACCAGATGACTTTTCAACAAATAGCACTTAACAAATAATGGGGATAGAACTGGAAGTCACTAGATGAATTTTACAGTTTTGTGTAGTCCAAATTCCACATGGAAGATCACAGAATCACAGAATTATCTAGGCTGGAAGAGACCCTCGGGATCATCGAGTCCAGCCAGATAATGGAAATTGTCCCATCTGAATTTAAAAA
Source organism: Calidris pugnax (assembly GCF_001431845.1). Lineage (NCBI taxonomy): Eukaryota > Metazoa > Chordata > Aves > Charadriiformes > Scolopacidae > Calidris > Calidris pugnax. The sequence goes on along the minus strand of NW_015091265.1, from coordinate 1,858,898 downwards.
AGCCCTGTATCCCTGATGGCATTTCTCAGCTGGCAACCTTCTGACCAGCACTGGGGCTTTCCAACCAAGTCAGGTACCCACAAGGACCAAGGGAAAAATACAGTGGAAATCTGTCAGGGTTGGGCCAGAAGAAAGGGCCTGGATGACAAGTGGGGTCTGCAATAAGTACATACAGGGAAAATTGGCCTGACTGAAGCAGACAGTGTAACTCCATTACTGTCACAAAAGTACCAAAATAAAAGCCTAACTCACCCAAGATGAATCTGTGCTACCATGGGATGTGGCATTTCTTTGCAATGGTTTTTCTACCTGCAACACATGTCCTGCTGTACAGAGAAACTGAGCTAGCACAGTCCGAAAGGAAAATAAGAGACCAGGTTTGGAGCAGGGTGAAGGTTCACATGTCAGCATATTTTATTAAAAAAAAAAAAAAAAATTAATTCCTGTTTTCCAGAATAACCGAACTTATCAGACTCAAAATTTCTCACTCCCCTCCTCTCCATTTTATGAATTTGTCATAAGGGGGAAAAAGGATTCCCGTAACTTCTCCAGTTGGTTAAGTATATGCTTACTGCAAACTCATCTGTTCGCTGCCATCTCCAGATTTCTTATCCTGCCTCCTGCATGGTCTTGAAACGACTGAGAAGAGAGCATACACATTTTTATTTACCCTGGCTGTGGACGATTTTTCTCATTACCTTACTGGAGGGTGCTCGTGCAGAGGTTTGTGCTCCAGGCTGCGCGGAGGTTGTGCAATCCCCAGGGCTGTGCCAAAGAAAAGAGGGAGGAGGGAAGGGGAGAAGGGGACAGTAGAGCACATTTCACAGCACGGCAAGCGTGGCTGATGTACCCTGGCAGCTACTTTTACAATGTCCATTTGTCACGAGCTGGTCCTTAAGTTCTGATTTAACCAGCTTTACCTGGAATCAGGAACAACCGCAGCGACAAATATTTTCCTGGGGATATTCGAGGGCATATTTTCCTGCACAAGTGGGGTATCTTTGTGAAGAAACATCCTTGTGTAGCAGCACAACCTCATGCCTGGGAGGGCTGGTGCCTGAAGGAAGTCAGGGCTCATCAGCTGTGATGGAGCATCCTGCAAATAAAGCAAATCCTGCTGCCTCTGCGAACTCAGCCATGCCCTCACGAAGCCCTGAGCCTTGGGCTCCAAGGATGCACCACCCAGTGCTCACTCAGACACATCTTGCACAACATCTAGCTGTATGGAACAGCCAGGCTTTGGCATTGCTTTTGACATGCATCTGCCTGGCTGGCTGCTCCCAATTCCAGGCAGAGCACAGAAAACAAAAACAAAACCTAAGCTAAACAATCCAGGATAACTTGTCAGCAGTTTGCCCAACGACAGCACCCTTAAAGGCAAATTCAACACAGCCAAGCAGAGTTTTCTTGCCCAGATGCATACAGATTTTGGTTCCTTTAGAAGTTGATATAGGTACTTTCAGGTTTCTTGGCCAGCCCTTGGTTCTCTGCCATAGTTTGGGGATGCACCTCCTGCCCCCCTTCCTGAGTGCCTGGACCCTCAAGCTCAGTTGTCTTAAAAACTCCATGTCCAGTGCCTGCACTGCTGGCTGAGCCATCCCTTTTCTGGTTCCCCAAAGCCTTGCTGGCAGTACCCCTTTGCATTTTAACCCAGCTGTACTTCCAGTGTAGACTTGTGAAAGCTCCAAGTACATGCAGCAGAACTTGGGTTAAGAAAACAGCACCAGGAACCTGTGTTAGTTTGGATTTACCTTATACAGAACAGTCTGAGGCCTCTAAATATTATTGTTCTGACACAGAGTGTAAGCACCCTTGAACACAAACCACAGCAAAACACGTCATTGTGCTGGACAGTCATATATGTCAGCTGTAAGCACTAAACACCAAGGTCTCCGCTGAACCTCAAATGATTCATTGTATTGTGTGTGTGACTCAGTTTTCATTGGCACCTACATTTGGCTGAATAAAGTTTTTTGGCTCAGTAGATTATTTAATGAAAAAGGACAGTGGCAAATCGTCTCCGAAGCTGATCATAATGAAGAAAATGAGACGGGGGGGATGGGGGGGTGAAGGGGGTAGAGCAGAGGAATGCAGCATTTTTCACATCTTTTGGTTAAAAACCACAGTCCTCTTAATTCTGAAGTGCCAGCTGCTCAGATATGCCACCTTCAAAAATGCACCAGTGCTCAGGAATTCAATGCCTGTCAAAGAAAGATAGCAAAGACCACCCATTTGTGAAAGAAAAGATACAGCCTTGAAAATTCACCGAATTCCTATTACTTATACTGTCAGAACAAGTGCCTGCAGGTAACTTATCTTGTATCAAGTGCACTGCACAACAAAATAAGGTAAGGAAATCATCATTCTCTTCTTGATCAGCACAGCACCAAGAGTTTAGAAGATAAAGCAACCACTGTCCTTGGAAGGGTGGAATCTCTTTTTTAAATGTTATTGCTTCATGCTGTGTTAGCAGCACTGCTGACAAGGCTCACAAAGACACTGTATAAATTTGCTTAAGAAAACTAAATTCAAGACCTTCAAAGTAGAATGTGGTATTTGTTTTAAAGAAGTCTAATTTTAGTCAGGCTTTCAGGTTTCACCCACTCCTTTTTTCATACACACAAGCGCTGAAACGGATGTGTCCAACTAGCCCGACCAGTGTTACTGACATGCAACAGAGAGACAAGAGACACCAATTTTCCATCACATCTCCCAAGTTCATCTTAATGGTCAACAACAAGCTGTATTTTGGATAAGTCCTTTAAACTCTCTAGGAGTCACAAGTCATTACAGAGTCAGGGTCTCCAGTAAGGTTGCCGCCTTGCTCACAGATATCCTCAAGATTTAATGGTATGTGCCCAAAGGCTTTCCAAAAGCCACACAGTCCCAGTGTTTTAGGGCCATGGATCTGAGGTGACTCGAGCTCCTGTCCTAACCAGGCAGCTCACCTATCCCAAGAGAAAGACACAGAGATTTGGAAAGGCTTCTCACAAATTTCCCCAGCACCACATAGCTTTCACTGAAAGGATATTTTCTTGCCTGGTCCTGCCTAATGCTGGGACCTTAACCACTGCTGCCAAAACTCAGGAAAAGGACCTCATTGCGAAGTCGAGGGATGTCTCAAACACAGCGCATACTCCATGTCACATCACCTTCACATTAATAAATATATCACTACTTCTCTCTTATGGATTAAGTTAACCACTCCCCCCCGCCACACTTGCCAAAAACATCAAGCACTGGTGCTCAACTATGCCAGAGATTGCCATGTTAGGTCACAGCAATGTACTTCAATCTGCACTGAGATAATAGAATAAATAATTAGGGCCAGGCTATAAAAAAAAACCCAACCCCCCCAAAACCAAAACACACACACAACTCATACTTCCTGCTGCAAAATTTCAAACACCATCAATTTCTCTCAAGCTTTGAACACTCTCAAGAAGCCTGTCAGGAAGATGTCAAGCAATAAATTTCATTGGAAGCCATCCAATGAACACTTCGCTTTGGATTGATTTTTTGTGACTGCCAGCTACTCAATCAGTAAGTCTTTTCCCTCTTAAAATGAGGTCTCTCCTAAGGTGCCGAGAAGAGGCTAGTGTAGGTGGTTAGGAAGCCTTGTTTTTGTACAGGCTGTATTCAAGCATTTTATTCAGCATAAAACCCCTGTGTCACCTTATACAACTCATTTCTCCATCTTCTGTGTGTGTCTCATGCAAAATGGAAATCATTTTCCCCTGCCTCATCCAGACTGTTATCCAGGCACAGAGACACTACAGTTGTAGGAGTCACACAGTACTCACAACAGATTAAACATAAACCCAATTATCTGAGTGAAGAGTAACACAATAAGTTATCCCAAAGGATACCTGCCAGAGAAGATTGCTGAAATATAATAATCCATAGCCCCTCTCCTCTGTTAACATATCTATAGGGATAGGTTGGAAGGATGATAGACACAACACATCCATCAGAAAACTTGGAAATTGACTTTTTTTCCCTTGAGTGTGAAGGAGAAACTTCAGGAGGGTCCTCTGGGTCTCAGATTTCAGAGGGAAGAACAGGGGCCATTTGGGAAGCAGCAGGAACTCATAAATCAGACAGGAGGGGACTTTAGGCCTGCGGAGGAGAGAAAAGAGAGATCACTAACCCCTTCATCTTAAATGTTGACTTAGCCTCATCAACTGGACATCTCAAGATAAACTGCCAGACATCTTTTGAAGAGACAGACCTGCTGCTTGCCGTCTCTCGCCAAGAAATCGGCAAGTTTTGTCTGCATCTCAGCTGGAGTTCACAGCTGTGGTCACAGAAGTCATAAAAGTGTCTTATCCAAATTCTTGTCTCGCAGTTTAGCACTTTGTACACCACTTGCAGGTCTCCTTCTCTGCCAGGCCCCCATCACGCTCCACCATAGCTACGCCTCCCTTGCAATACAGTACTGCAGTGTGGTGAAAGGATCAGCTTTTCCTGCCCAGTCCTCCCCTTGTCCTTTCGAATTGTACTCTTCTTACTATTAAACGGGACTTGAAACAGCCCTGGTCCATAGGACTTCTGCCATGGTCATGCCGTGATGCTGAAGTCTCCCCTGATGGCCAGGGTCTGGGGACAAGAAGTGATAAAAGACCAGAGGAGCACACACCTCTGTCACAGCTGGGTGGTTCCTTTTGGCAAGGGGACACTTGCTGGCTTAAATGGGGCTGCTCAAAGAGTAAGGCACTAGCAACTCTATGTGATGGTGGCAGGGTCTACCTCTGGGATCCAGGGCCACTGAGGCAAAAGCCAGTGAGACCATTGCCTCCAAGCATTGGTGCACGAGTGAGTGGCTGCCCTGCAAAGAAATCAGCAGAGACTGAGAAAAAATATGCCCTTATTGAGATGTCCTGGGGGAGGTCAAATTAATATCAAGGGGGTCACGCTTTTTTCCTTCCAGGGCAGCTGGAGTTTTCCAGGGAGACCCCCAAGAGGTCTTGGAAATGAAAGTGGTGAGAGCCTCTGCAGATCTCTCCTAATCGATGCTGAAAGCTGCTATTTTCAACACGGAGACCAAATGCCAGGGCTGTGGAGGCTCAGGACTCTGGTCAGGGAGAGAAGCACACCGGAGCACAGCCAGGTTCTTCCTCCCACCACCCCCTGCCTCCACTTTTTCATAAGAAACACTTAATACTCCTCATTACTTGGATTTTCTTTTACATGTACTCATAAAATAATTAGTACATTTTATTTAATGCCTAGTTTTGAATAAAATTAGTACATTTTACTATTCGGACTCTAGTGAGGTTTGCCTGTTTCACCCACAAACGCTATGACTCAAAAAGAAACTGAGCTTGTATTAATCAAATTATATAAAAAAAAAAAAATCAATAAAATCAGGTTCCAGACTTTTAGACTTTTCCCAGTAAACAAGGTTTAGATAAACAAGTTTCACTCTGGAGGAGACTTTAACTAGCAAAAGTCACCTTTGTCTCTGAAGACTGGTGCATTTGGCATGTCCAGGTGTTGGGTTTGATCCTTAGCACTATTCCAACCCTTTGCACTATTCAGTCAATGAAAAGGAGGTAGAAAGCTGACTTGGATTGCATTAAAGGCATTCTTCTTGCAGAAGAGGGGCAAATAACTGTACCTTTCCCTCTCTTTGACACTATTTGACAAGTTTTGAGTGGAGATGCTGGGGATGCCACACTCTGGAAATGCAGCACAAACTCACAACCTCCTTGCTTTTCCAAGTTAAAACAGCAAAAAGCCAATTCTCACAGCAGCCCCAGTATTAAGGGAAGAACACACATTCAGCAAACTTTCCTTTGATCCCACATTCCAGGCTGGCCCTAACCATGCACAGCAAGGCCTGACTGTCTTGTGTCACTAGGTGTTTTGAATATGATGGGCCCCAAAAAGGATCCCTGTACTGCATATTTGGAAATCTTCCACGGACCTTAAAGTGTGTTCATGGGAACAGACAGAGAACTGGCCTAAAATAAATGTTGAAAACAATTGCTCAATGTTCTTTTTGTATGTTTAGTGTAACTTGCTATGACTGCTGTAGCCCTTATAAGTCATCTCTAATACGGTACAACCAGACATACATTTAGCTGCATTGCTCCTCCCCATGTGTGAGATACTGGGGCTCTCAGGCTGGAGCATACTTGGATCTTCAGGTAGGTCTCTAGGGGATCTCCGTTTAATTTCCTGCTGAAAAAAACAACAAAAAATAAACTAAAGTATCACCTTCCACAGAAATAATTATAAATACTTAACGGGAGGGTGCCAAGAGGATGGGGACGGTCTTTTTTCAGTGGTGCCCAGTGACAGGACAAGAGGAAATGGGCACAAACTTGTATACAAGAAGTTCCACCCAAACATGAGGAGGAACTTCTTTGCTTTGAGGGTGGCAGAGCCCTGGAAAAGGCTGCCCAGGGAGGTGGTGAAGTCTCCTTCTCTGGAGACATTCAAAATCCTCCTGGACACATTCCTGTGCAACCTGCTCTGGGTGGACCTGCTCTGGCAAGGGGGTTGGACCAGATGATTTCCAGAGGTCCTTTCAACCCCATGTGATTCTGTGATTCTGTAAATACTTTGAATTATATACAAGCACTGCTTTTGTTTTGCAGAGTGACTCTGGGGACTTATGTTTTTAGAAGAAACACAAACCCATGCGAAAGTTGCAGAGGACCGTATCACTGACAGAAGAAACTGTGCAGATACCATTGTGGATAATTTTTTCCTCTAAGCATGCCGCTTTATTTGGGTAAAATATTGCACTATTCCTAAATTTAGGGTTTGTTTCCAACTTGGCCAGTTTACTGCCATACTAACAAAAATATCAGTATCAAGGGCAAGGCTGTGGGTGTGCAAAAAGAAGACATTAAGAGAACAGAAAAGTAAAAATGTTCCTTCAAATAACAAAATATCTGAGAAAAATTATGAATAATTCAAAGTCGAGGAAAAATTTGAAGCATTAAACTGGAGAATAGAGAATAGAAAATCACTGGTTTTTTTTTTAACATTGGGCAATTTTTTATTACCGGTCAATAGTGAGTTGCATCCAAGCTCAAATGTGGTTTCAATCACGCGATGAGACAGTTAGCCAAATGAGCAAGAACTTTGGGGGATTTTTTTAAACTTTGAGATCTAAAGGAAAAAAAAAAAAAAAAGGAAAAAAAAAAAAGACCAGATGCCTTTTATTTCTTCAGCGCAAGATGGAAAAAACAAAGCACAATCAAGCCATTATTCACAATGGAAGTTACATTTGCTGCGTGATAGAGTTACAACCTGATCCTCAAGTGATCCCATATGAACGCAGCCGCCTGGGCACAAACATAAACATGCAAAACAAGTCAGAATCCTGGCCAGCTGTCAGCAACTTATGAAAAGGCCGTTTCTCTCCTAACTCAGCAATGGTCCGTCACACCGTGACCGGACTTGTTTTGAGGACGGATTCTTGTTGCGAGCACCAGAGAAAATAACCCCCAACTGGTTGGCGTTGGCCTTCGGTACAGGAGCCCAGGGCCACCGCATCGTGCCTTCCTTGCCAATGGCTTTTCGGAAGGCTTTGTACAAGGAGGGAAGATGCTAACCCCTGGGTCCTGCAGGAGGAGCACTCCATGCTGCTTCTGGGAACAAACTCTTCTGGAATGAGGACTAAAACCAATATCTGGGAGAGGAGTAAGTGCAGAGAGTCATTGGCAGTTAGATAGACCATCAACTCCAAGGTCGTGTCAAAATAACCTTTGAAAGCTGGTTATATAGGGGTTGTTTCATTGCTTTGTGACTTTGATATGAATCAAGCCCATTTAAAATGTCACTGAATTAACTAAAAAAAAGGTAATTTCCAGGTTACTAAAAAAACCCAAAGTCTTGACTGATCACGGAAGAAGGCAGTCACTGAAGTATAGCTTTACAAAATTAGAGCTTCCAAAAAAGAGCACTTAGTTATAAACCGAATGGAAATGTGTTTCTGCTTCCATTGATCCATCCTGGACTCTAATACTGCCCTTTCAGGCTGACAGCCTTATTCCACTCTGTACAGTGTCCAATTCCCAGGCACCAGTATCATCGAACACTGGCTGTGAATTATTTATTTGATTAAAAGGCTGGCATTATGTGACAGATAAACCTGTTTGCAGGGCACTCAGGCAAAAGACATTACTGCCTGGCTCTTTCACATGACACCATAACTCACTTAGGAATAGTCTTTGTTACTCGTCGACTAACATTTGGTCACATAATCCTGCACCTCAGGTCCTACTGCCAGCTGTACAGCTCGGCAGGTTGTTTGTTTATACTTCAGTTCTTGCACTTGTCACTTGCTGGATGCTGTAAATCTATCTGAAAGCACGTGCCCATATTAAATATTGTAAAATCCCCTTCTCTCTGATCTAGAGGCATTTGTGTATGAGCGAATATTCTTCCCAGTCCTACTTAACCTGCATCTGACTTTTGCAGTTGTACTGTAACAAATTGAAATTCTGGATATACCTCAGTATAAACTTGTTTCTTCTTGCAGCAAGTGCCCACTCTGCATCAGGTATATCTCGTATGCACAACATTGGCCCTCTGATGTCTCTGTGAAGAATACCTGCCCTGTAGAAAAAAGAAAGAAACTGATTATCCCAGCAAGTCACATGAGGATGTCAACTTTAGGATATGACTTTCAATAAACGTTTTTGTTTAATGATGTATACACACACACAAACACTTTACATACACATATATACATAGAAATGTATTTATATACTACTATAGGCAAGGAAATACCAGAATGAGCCCAGCAACAGCCCCCACAGATGACTAAAGGGCCAGAGCATCTGTCATACAAGCAGGGGCTGAAAGAGCTGGGACAGCTCAGCCTGGAGAAGAGGAAGCGCATGGAGACCTTACGCACCAATAAAATACATGATGGGAGGAAGTAAAGAAAAAAGCCCTGCTCCTCTCAGTGATGCCCAGTAACACGACAAGAATCAAAGGCCACAAACCCCTCTGAACACAATAAAACATTTTTTTATTGTGAGGGTGGTCAAACACTGGAATGGGATGTCCAGAGACGTTATAGAGTCTCCATACCTGGACATACCCAAAACCCTGGTCCAGCTTGTTCTGGTTGACCCATCTTCGAGCAGGGAAGTTTGTACTGGGTGATCTCCAGAGGTGCCTTCCAGCCTCAGCTATTCTCTGATTCCAAGTAAATGAAGGCATGACAGTCTCACACTTTCAAGGAGATACTGCACTACTGTCACATAAAGTCTACAAATATTTTGGCTTTGAAATTTCTTTTTGATGTTGACCCCTTTTCTCAGCAGGGGTCAGAGATTTCAGTCGCCCCACCAATGCCTCACCCACCTTGGAGACAATCCATCAACTGCTCCAAGCAAGGGCTCTGAGAGCATTTCACACATTGGTATTACTGTTCTAGCTAGTCCCTAGGAAAGGGACCGAAGAATGGATCCCACCTGCTCTTTAGCACACCAACCTCAGCTCTGAATACCCTAGGCTTATGGTGATTAGTACAAGTTTTCAGGTCTATCCAAACAGAGAAACAGGTTCCTCCCATTCTGAGATCTTATTAATGATGTTATGCTATAACCAAGTGTAGCAGAAATCTTGTGAGATCAGACAGTTTAGCCACGTTCCTGAAATGCTGGACTCCACTCTCTGTAGATAGTCACTAGTCTCATTTCTGCATCAAACCAGAACATGAAACAATATCCACAACCAGAGATTTTAATTCTAAGCCCTCTGTTTTTCTTTCCTCCATTCCATATTTCTGTTTTAGTAGTTAAACCATACTTTTTACAAGGCAACACCTCTTTCTACCCCCAGGCAACCAGCTAATTGTAAAAAGTCATAATAATTTAAGGTTTTAACTATTTCAGTCACCATTTTCTACATCATTTATGATCCCATGATGTTATCTGACCCAGCATGTTGCCTTTCCAAAAACCATACCACTGTTTAGCTGGGATGGAAATTCAGAAGTGTTCCACTACCAAAACAGAAAACCTTTAAAAAAATTCATTGGCAGGACTCAATGACAGATATAACACCCAAGTCCAGCTCCTGGGTGTTAACTTCAGTGAGCTCAAATTGGTTTTCAAGGAAGAAAGGATGGCTGATATCCCGCAAGCCCTGCTGATTGCCATATGCTGCAGTCAGGCTTGGGAGATGAGTGTGGAGCCAGCCCAGGTGGAAACTGACCTTCTGCTACCGTGGGACAACCCAGCTTCACCAGGTACCATGTAGTCCTGCTCAATACTTAACTTCCAGAAGTGCGTCCATCTTTGTCTTGGAAATACCAATACACAAGTTCCCTTTCACTTCAGTGGTCATTGTACAGACTATGAAAAATGTGTTTGCTTTATTCTTCATCATTCTCCAGCACTGGTTGTTGGACATTTCTTCTCACAATGATACAATCAATGTCCCCCTGCGGCCATTTTCCCAGCCTCAACTGATCATTGCTACCTGTGCATGCAATTTTTCTCTTAACTGCTGGGTTAACACTGGACCTGTGTTCAGCAGCAGCAGCAGGAGCAAGCACTCATTTTCCTACTTCTACCCTGCACAGCCCTGTTTATAAATCCATGCAGCAGGAAAATCACAGTCTGCTTTATGCATCTCATCTCCCCTGAGCTTCACAGGCTTCAGGCATCATATTGACAACAGGCACGTCTGATCCACAGCATCTCACACAGTGTGCCTGCATGAGCACATCACGTTGGCAGAGACCCATAACACAGACCAATCTAGAATACCTGGGTTTGGTTTGGTTTGGTTTGGGTTTTTTTTGCCTTGCTGGGGTTACTCCACTGCTTCCACAAATGCTGTAAACTTGTATTTTTCATGTGCTGACTCACAGACCCAGGGTGGGGAGGGTGGCAGGGAAAGATATACATGGGCTGCTGCTGCGTCTTGAAAAAGAAAACGAGGAGATTTTACCTCGCTGGAGGAAGCCACTTGAAAGGTTTTAGAAACCTCCAAATAGAGAAGACTTGCTGAGCCTACACCACGGGGCATTTTTCTTTACCCTTTCAAGTTAGCACACTTTTACCAGCAAATCTATGTTGTTTGGATCAAATTCTTCCTTACTACAGATAAATTCCTTTCTCCAAAATTTAAAAATTTGACATATAATGGCAGCTATCAGAACAGTACCTATTCTTTTCTGTTGATGGTTAGAGTAACAAAATAAATGATTGTAAAGTTTTGGGCTTGGGATCCCAGGCATCAACTAAATAAAAACAATTACTCAGTACTAAAACCAGCCAAACTGTGCAAATGAACTTCAGGACAACTCTTACACCACCACTGGGCATCTGGAGTGATTTTAATAGAAATTAGAGACACACAGTTCCCCCCCTGCCCCAAAGAGTCTCCAAAGAGTAAATAATAAACAGGGTTGTAAATACGATTTGTAGAATCCTACATAATTTGGGGAAAATGTAAGGCTTATAGTTTAACTAATATAGCTACTGATACAGTGGGGAAAGAGTTATGAAGACTGACGTACAAATCCAGATTCTCACTGTTCCATTCAGTACCTAATGTGGCGTGAGAACTGAGGATATTAATGAAAAGAGAAGATGAACAGTTAAAATTGAGTCAGACAGGTCTCTCCGTACAGAAAAGGCATGTGATTTATCTGAGGCATCTAGAGCAGCTTTGGGCTCCTTTGAATTTTCCATGTTGTGGGTAATTGCAGCAGGAGCTTGCATTTCTATAGCAACTTCCACCGAATGTCTGAAAACACAATTTTAAGCGATCTTCCCCCGGCAAATTGCATTCCACCCGCTTCAAACGACCCCAAGCACGCCTGGCTCAAAACAGAGGCTTGCTGAAGTCTAGATGAGATCTGGAAACAGAGAACCCAGAGCTCACACGTCTGTCCTGTGTCAGGAGTGGGTGAAATTTTCTTTCGGATAATGTATGAGATGCATCGGGGTGTTTTTTTTTTTGCCAGAGTAGTGGCTGTTTGTGTAGTTGCTGGTGTACCATGAGTTAATCCGTAGCTGAAGCTGCAAGATGGGAGAGGAGGACCCCATGCAATAACCCTCCTCCGTGTGACATCTAGCGTTGGCTCTCCTGAAGGACAAGCCGTTGCCGGCCCGGCTCTTCCCCATCTCCTGCTCGGCAGAAGATAATGCCCAGGTCCCCCCAGCATCACCCCCTCACCCCAGCAGCCCCTCTCCCCCCATCTCCGGCTTCCACCCCGCTTCCAAAGGCAACCTCAGTGCAGCAGAAGTCCCCTCTGGTGGGGCTGACCACGGAAAGTGCTGTCCCCCCAGTTCAAGAAGGACGGGGAACTACCAGAGAGAGTCCAGCGGAAGGCTAGGAGGGTCATCAAGGGACTGGAGCACCTTTCTTATGAGGAAAGGCTGAGACTTGGGTCTGTTTAGCCTACAGAAGAGAAGACTGAGAGTGGATCTCATCAATGCTTATCACTATCTAAGGGGTGGGTGGCAAGAGGATGGGGTGACATTCTTCTCAGTGGCGCCCAGCAACAGGGCAAGGGGCAATGGACACAATGGAACACGGGAAATCCCATCTCAACGTGAGGAAAAGCTTTTGTGCTTTGAAGGTGCCAGAGCCCTGGCACAGGCTGCCCACAGAGGTTGTGGAGTCTCCTTCTCTGGAGGTATTAAAAATCCACCTGGATGGATTCCTGTCCAGCCTGCTCTTTGTCAGGGGGAGTTGGACTCCAGGGGTCCCTTCCAACCCCTACTATTCTGAAATTCTGTGATTCTGCAAATGACCAGACAACACCATGTGGCTGCCCGCCCGCCAGAGCCTATGGGAGCTGCTGGGCCTCCAACAATATACCTGTGTTAACAAAATAGGGGAGAAAACCTAAGATTTTTCGGACCCATAACACCTAAACCAAAACTGACCATTTTGTCCTAAACTGCGACAAATTCAATCCGCTGCCCAAACTGCTCCTCCAAAAAGGGCAGAGGGGACAGCTGGGGTGCCCAGGCTCAGGAGGTGATGGCACTGCTCTCTCCCATCTTTGTTATTGCTGGGGCACCCTCTTGGTGGTGGTGGGGGACTCACCTGCCACAGACCGGAAAGGAAAGAAGAGGAAAGAGCCTGGAGCTTACAAAGGTCATTCAAGTTGTCCCAACCACTCAGTCATGCCAGAGATGGGGGGTGGGGGGAATGGTGCATCATTGCAATACAATTATTTGATAACAGGTATGGGGTCGCTTTAACCCTTCTAGCAAGAATGTTGCTAGTACTGAAAATAAATTAGCCAAGCTTATTTCATTCGAAGAGTGAATAATATAGTTCTTCATGGCCATTCTTCTCGATAGTACACAAGATTAGTTCATAACCAAAAACTAGTTAAAGAAATAAACGTCACTGAGTGAGTTTTAGTGCTCTAATTTCCATGCAAATTGCAAGGAATGCTAGAGTTGTATTTTAGATTCTTAATTGGATATGAATGTAATGGCCACTTCTGTACGGAGTTATTGACATTTATAATTTCATTCCTTGTCAGTGGACAGGTCAAATAAATAAAGCACAGAAAAGAGATTTTCAGAGGCTCCTAAAAGAGGAAAAAAAAAAGTGCATAAAGCAAACAGTACTTGTGTCCCTGAATCCCCTTGATAGCGTTGTGAACCTCCCCTCAGCTTTTCACCTTCCTTGGTATCCCACCTCTATCGATTATTGTCAGGGGAAAGAGCAAAATCTGCAAGAGTCTTTCTTGCTGACTGGCTGATAGGAAAAAGGAATACGCTATTAAACATGTGGCTTGTAGTTTCCATTTGAAACAGTTTTTCTTGCTTAAGATTAAATTTGCTGTTTTAGCCAAGGTCATCTAGGGATATAATGAAAGGCAAAGATTATAGGAAGATACAGGATCTTTCATTCCACTCCCTGATAGAGTTTGGAAAAAAAAGACGTTTTTATAGAGAAGGGGAAAATGAAACCCTTTCAATCCTTTGTTCCAAGAGGAAAGCTGAGAAAGATCTCCTGGGACTGCAGTGCTTTCTTCCTCTTCCTCACCCATCCGTCACTCTCCCCCCCGGCCCCCCCAGTCCAGTGCAGACAATATTTAGGTGGAACTGGAGAGATCTGACTTGAATCTGCATATTGCTGAATTTTTGCAGTCCATTGATAAGCTAAAAGCTGTCGTGTACTCCACCATGGCTACAGGCCACTGAAGAAAGCTGATGTAAAATGCAAAGATATTCCTGCTCCATGCAAGAATACCCCTGGAGACAGCACGTGGTACATTTTCTGTGTAAGAAAACAGAAAAGACCACCAATTCACAGGCCACACGAGGTCACTTTTTCTTATGAACTGGAAACATCAACAGATGGAGTACTTGAGACTGATTTGGCCTGGCACCACCAGAAACCAAATCAGACTGTGAGAAAGACACCTCGTATTGCAAAGGACAGTAACTAATCACAGAGCTAATAAAAATAGCACTGCCCATGCTCAGCTACTAGCAGGAAATAAAACTGACAATGAAGCAGCAGAGAATCTAATGCCCAGGAAACTAATTTAGAAAGTCTTGGCTTATAAAGCACTGATACTTTAACTTAAAACGCCCCATCACAGTTAATTGTTGAGGCCATCAGTTGAGTCTTGAGGGCAGAAGAAAAGAAGCTTTAGCACCAAAAGCTTATAAGCTCCTTCAGCCAAAGACAATTAAGTCCAAAGCAGTTATGGAAGACATACATATTAGGGAAGAAGAAATCCTAGACAACAGCTTCAAATGCTTCTCCCCACTGTGGTGAAGGGAGAAGGTTACATCCCAACCAGCAATAACGGTGGCCCTAAATCCCACCCAGGCTGGGACTGTATACCATATATACTGACCTCTCAAGGTCAGTCCCCCAGAAAATAATCAGGATGCTACATGCAATGCTTTGGAGCTGATGTATAGAGCACGTTTTCACCTGACCAATGGCAAAGAAAAAAAGAAAAAAAGAAAAAAGAAGGAAATAATCCGACGAGCAAAGCAAACAGATGTTTTGCAGAAGTTTTGCTGCATTGCCTGATAAAGATGTCTGACAGGTGAGTTTAGAAAACTACAAGTGTTGGGAGCCAAAAATGGGGCTTTGAGCAACGTGGTGTAGTAGGAGGTGTCCCTGCCCATGGGAAAGAAGGAAATAATCCGACGAGCAAAGCAAACAGATGTTTTGCAGAAGTTTTGCTGCATTGCCTGATAAAGATGTCTGACAGGTGAGTTTAGAAAACTACAAGTGTTGGGAGCCAAAAATGGGGCTTTGAGCAACGTGGTGTAGTAGGAGGTGTCCCTGCCCATGGGAAGGGGTTTGGAACCAGATGATCTTTAAGGTCCCTTCCAACCCAAACCAACCTATAAAAATTTAGTTATGGTCTATGTTGTTGACTTTCCTCTGTCCTGGACATTACCTTTTGCATATTTTTGCCAAAGGGCAGCTATTTTTAGTTTAGATGGTATTTATCTTTGCTGATTACATATGATTAAAAAAGGTAACAAAATAACCACAAAGTTAGTGGAGACTAATCCTTAGGTAGGATCTGATAAATTACAAAAACTATCATACATATTACCTAGAAAAGGTACACTTCTGACTAACATCAGGTAGCTTTGACAAGCAAATGAACAGCAGCTTGCCACAAGCTTCCCAAAGCTTTATTTATTTTTATTTATTTACCTTAACTTTATTGCTTCTTGAGCAGTGAAATAAATTAGAGGAATGTGCCATGCCTCAGCACACATGAATAAAGCATAATCTGAATGCAGCCAATTTATTGGAAGAATAATGAAGCCCTCTTCTTCCCAGGTTTCTCTATAAATAAGCACACATATATTTTAAGGGATAATTTTGTGGCAAGTCAGTCAGCCAAACCCTTTCCAAGAAAGCACACCAGTGGTTTATCATAGAATAGAATAGAATAGAATAGAATAGAATAGAATAGAATAGAATAGAATAGAATAGAAATAGAATAGGTTGGGAGGGACCTATAAGATCATCTAGTCCAACCACCAGCCTAACTCTGAAAAAAACCATCACTAAACCATGTCTCTAAGCACTATGTAACCTGTCTTTTAAATACCTCCAGGGATGGTGCCTCAACCACTTCCCTGGGCAGCCCATTCCAAGGCTTCATAATCCTTTCAGTGGAAACATTTTTCCTAATCTCCAACCTGAACCTCCCCTGGCACAACTTTAGGCCATTTCCCCTTGTCCTATCGCCTGTGACTTAGGAGAAGAGACCAACCCTCCCTGTCTACATCCTCCTTTCAAGGAGTTCTAGAGAACGATAAGGTCTCCCCTCAGCCTCCTCTTCTCCAGGCTGAACACCCCCAGCTCCCTCAGCCTCTCCTCATAAGACTTGTGCTCCAGACCCCTCACCAGCTCTGTTGCCCTTCTCTGGACCCACTGCAGCCCCTCAATATCTTTTTTGTGGTGAGGAGCCCAAAATGGACACAGCACTCGAGGTGGGGCCTCACCAGTGCCCAGTACAGGGGGACAATCACCTCCCAAGTGCTACTCACCATGCTGATCCTTTGGACTTGGGCATGCTGTCCTTTGCAGGGCTCCTCAGCCCTTTGCTACCCTTGCCAGTTTTTTCATCCTTTGCTCCAGAAACCAGAAGCCCTGCACCCAAGGTTTGCCTCTCCAGTATAGCCACCTGCATTTTGTACATAAAATAACCAGGATTTTCAGAAATGCATAGCTCACCTGGGCTTTGCTCACGGCTAAAACACTCGGAAGCTTTAAGGGCAACAGGTCAGTGCTCCTACAAATCCCTCTCAGTTGACACATTAAGGAAGCTTTTTTCTCCTCCTTTTCCCCTAACTCGCTTGCAGAAATCCTTAACTGCAGCTGCCTGAATGTGCCTGAAGGGGAAAGGCTTTTTGTTTGCTCTCTGTATACTAAAGTTTGACCAAATGGTCCTAAATGGACCTCGTGCTCCTTCAGGAAAACGCAGAGGCAAGAAAGAAAAAATAAATAACCTGATGTTTCAGGATTGTTGTTTTACAAGGACAGACTGAGAGCCGAGAGCTTTATTCGCTGCACAGCATTGGTTGCTGTGAGTCTTCCCAGTGAAGAGGCAAACATCTCACACTCCCACTGCAGAAGTTTTGCTGCATTGCCTGATAAAGATGTCTGACAGGTGAGTCACCAATGAGAATAATTTTTAAAGTGATGAATTCTCCCTAATGATATCAAATAACTCCTCTGTTCACGCTAGTTTTCTCCCTGGGAGATTTTGAGAAAAAATAGCCAATTCTTTTCCCATTTTTTTTTCCTGACTTTCCTCCCTGACTTTGGAACTTTAAGTAAAAAGTTTTACTTTTAAATAAATAATACAGGGAAGCAAACAACGTTCTTTCACCTCTAACTTCTTGACTGACTGTATCTCAAGCAACCATATGTCTGCTGCAGGAAAGGTAAGAGAGAGAGAGAGATACAGACCCTTAAAATGCAAAGATTTCCATTTTGCTATTGTCATCCTGTTGGATATTTCAACCAGAGTTGTTTTGCCCTGGGGTATAACTACATGGGTTTAATTTTTCTGTATGCGTGAAATTAAAGAAGTCATAAACTTCAATAAAAACCATGTAGTCCAATATTTTTTGGAGCTTATCTCACTCTTGGACGTGAAGAGGCTGATCTTGGAAGGACACTTACTGATGTCCACCAAAACTTATCCCCAGGCAGTGATTTTTTTTCATAAAACTTCTCTGGTCTCTTTCTCTTCTTCCTTATCCAGTCATGCTATATGTATATAAAAAATATATATTTTTATATAAAAATACAAATATATGTATTTGTAATGTTTGTGGTAAAATTTATGCTTTCCCCCATTGATAAGGGAAGGATGAATGAAATGTCTCCTTGTGCTTATATTTCCACGTACTATGTTAGGTTGGATGATCAATCCTTGGTGAATTTAGAGGTTGGAGGCCAACAGTTTTACCTGTAACCTCCTGACTGCAAGTGAGAGATCCTGCTGCCACATCTAGTCACCCGCACCCCAAAATGTCAGTACTGGGTTGGGGGAAAAGAGATGCACAGGTTTGCATTAGACGCTGGTTACATTGTGTTCCAGGGCTAATGAGCATTAGAGTAGCTCCCAAAGGTGACTCCAAAGCTTCCCACACCACAAGCTGTGCCAGTGGATTAGACTCAAATTGTACTTGCCATAAAAATCTTAATGCTTACTATGAAACTGGATATTTAAGACCCAAATTAAGCTGGGTACCAGTCCCTTGATTTGGGAACATCCCTTCCTCACTCCAGCTGTACAATTAAATCCCAGTTTATTCATACGTATTCTGGCCCAAGTTTCATGGGTTTATTTATGGGTTTATTTAGCTCTGCAAAAAAGGATTACAATAAATCACAGCAAAGGATTCCTCACGTGCCTTGCTTTCTGTAATTCTTCCAACAATGATTTTACATCAGTCCCTCAGCACACCTCTGTGCCTTTAAGTTATCCTTGAATCTCACATCATGGATGATTTACAGTATCTGAGAACAAATCCTGGACAACTCTGTTAATGGTCTATTACTTAGAGTATTACATTACCACTCCTTCCTGGGAATCCTTGCAGAGTTTCTCCTGTACCCAGCTTGCACAGAAACACAGAAGGGCTTGGGTGGATGCATGAAATACTGGGAAATGGCTGCAGAAAGGCGCCCAGTTTTTGAGTTAACCATTACCTACAACGTATGCCACAAAAGTGGTCATGGCATAACTACCATCTGAAGAGTCTGTGGTTGGAGTAAGGCAATATAGCTGCTAAAAGGTGAACTTGATTTTTCCAGTTTTCAGATTGTGACATTCCATTTACTCTTGTTTCAGTCTGTTCTTAAAACATGCAAGGTAACTATTTCAGACAAAGGTTCATACTAATAAAGTGATATTCAGGCTACTTAATATTTGTAGTTTCTCGACACTCCAGGAGAAACTTCTCTTATTATGAGACACAATTCATAATTTAAAAAATTGTCAGCATTTATTAATTTTTGAAAGCTGGAGAGAATTAACTAAAGAAATAACACTTCTTGGGTGAGATGGAGGGCTAGCTGTTTAGCTGTTGACGTATGTTGAAAGCTGTGTTGTTTTTTTTTTTAAGACCATGCAGGGTCAGAGAGGGATATTATCATTGTCATATCCAAAGACACAGAGGTCTCTAAAACAACAGTTATAAAAAATGAGGAAGTAGGACTAGTTAAATGCTAAGACTGATATGATGGAGATGAGAAAGTTTTGTACTACACAGAAGTTACTCGTTTCCCTTTCGAGCTCAGCATCAGTGGAGCACGAGTTGAAAATTTACAGCCAAAAAGGATTATTTCCATGGTGTGAGATCAGCTAGAGGCATTTACACTCTGGTTATCCCACAGAATGCATAAGGACCAAGATCCAAAGAGGCATCACTGCCATGAGGAGGTCACAGAAGACATCAAGAGGCAGTCCTGGATTTCCAGGTACGGAACTCTTGTAAAAAGGTAAGAAAAACAAAAGAAAATAAAATACTGTGTTAATTTTGGTGGATTAACTTCGTAGAGGTTGACGGGATTGTTTCGAATGTGCAATATTATTTCTTTGCACAGGAAGAGCATGATCTGTGAATTGCGTGGAAGTGAAGTGAAACTTAGCAAAGGCAGAGGGTGCTTTGGAGGAGACAGATACAGCCTGGAGGGAAGGGGGACACACCAAACCATGAATGCAGCAGAGTAGCTGACTTTGCTACGTGCAGGGACAATAGTTTTGATCTGCACCCACTTTTGAAAAGCCATGATGATTCAACAGAAAGGAGACTTGCTCTCCAAGAAATGAACTCATGCTGTTCGAGTAGCCTGACGATTGGTTGGACCATGTGTATTACCATTTGCCACAAATTTAACAGGGGTTATAATTGCATGACCTTGGCCATCTTAGGATTGGGTTATCCTAATAACAGTGTCCTGGCTCGTTCAAATAGCCAAAACCACTGGTCCAATCCCATCAGGGAAGGTCTGAAGTCTGGTGTCCATCAGCACAAGGTGACAGGTCTCAGATGGGGCTCATCCAGGCAGGGCGTTTGCTCCTGCACTGGCTTGGTGACACCAGCCTCCCTTATCCTGCTTTCTCTCTCCGGCAGCACTACCCTGCCATCCCTCCTGCAGCTCCAGGGGCTTGGAGCACAAACACAACGTCCCCAGGGCTGTCCCCAGCAGCCGGGAGCAATCCTTGGCACCCTGGCCTTTTTAAGATCAAAGCTGTGCCTGGAGTCAGCTGGGGCAGGGCATGAGAAGCATGGACGAGAAGCTCAACATGAGCTGGCGGTGCGCGCTGGCAGCCCAGAGAGACAACTGTGTCCTGGGCTGCATCAGGAGAAGTGTGGAGGTGATTCTGCCCCTCTCCTCTGCACTCGTGAGACCCCACCTGGAGCTCTGTGTCCAGCTTTGGAGTCCTCAACACAGAAAGGACATGGACCGGCTGGAACAGGTGCAGCGGAGGCCACGAAGATGATCAGAGGGATGGAGCACCTCTGCTATGAAGACAGGCTGAGGGAGCTGGGGTTGTTCAGCCTGGAGAAGAGAAGGCTCTGGGGAGACCTTATAGCGTCCTTTCAATACCTGAAGGGTGCCTATAGAAGAGCTGGGGAGGGACTCTTTCCCAGGAGATGTAATGATAGGACAAGGGGAAAAGGTTTTAAATTGGAAGAAAAAAGATTCAGATTAGATCTCAGGAAGAAATTTTTTACTATGAGGGTGGTGAGACACTGGAACAGGTTGCCCAGAGAAGCTGTGGCTGCCCCATCCCTGGAGGGGTTCAAGGCCAGGCTGGATGGGGCTTGGAGCAACCTGGTCTGGTGGGAGGTGTCCCTGCCCAGGGCAGGGGGTTGGAACTCAATGATCTTTGAGGTCCCTTCCAACCCAAACCATTCTATGATTCTATGAGAAGAAGGGTTGGGTTTCTGTAATTCTATTCACTTCTCCTTTGGCAAATATTTTTTCCCTCTAAGGCTAGCCCTGATGCTGTTAACGATGGCTTGGACTGACTATTTTGAGTCAATCAAAGTACACATATCTGATATTTTTACCCCTGAAAATGAACCTTTACCTATACACAACTATAAAACTATGCCCTAAAAGGTAAAAGCAAACTCACTTTTCTGTGTAATTGCATGTTAGCTAGTACACAGTATTCTGTAAAGCTCAAAAGGATTTTGTAGACTAAACCCCCAGCTTTTCCTTAACTTTCACATTTGGAATCTCTTCTTCAGGAGGAATCTTCCACCCAAGAGTGACAGTAAGTGAATCTGGATGTCCTATGCTCTTCCCATGTCTTTAGAAACAATTTCACTTCAGCACTATGCTAATGTCATTTCAGGCATCTTGAAAAATCCTTTTGTGTCCCCATTGCCTGTCATTTTAAACTCAAATGTTTGGCTTTACAAGTACGAACAGCTGTTCCTGACAGTTTTCAAGGGCTGGAGAGTGACTGAAAGTGTATCCCACTTGTGCAAACACAAGCTTGAAGGTCTGTCTTTAGAAAAGCCCTGAAGGATTGAAGGAGCTTTTTAAAAAAATACCTGTAACCACAGAGTGCAACCAAAATCTACTGCCAAAGTGAGCACACACACTTGGGCCAGTTTATCAAAACCTACAGTAGCATATGATATATATTATATGTAGTTATTATACTGATAAGCACATAGTAGGGACATCACTGTCTGGTTGGTTTAAATTCATTGGTATAAATTCAAATTCCTCCCTACTACAAAGTTAACATGGATTGATTTTCCATTTGCAAATCAATACCCATGTACTTTTCCTCCCATCATTCTCCCTGCATTTTTCTGTCTGGCATAACAATTCCCTTTCATAACTATTTTATTTTCTGATCATTTTGGTCCTTCTTACTCTGCCTTTAAAAATGTCAGTCTGGAAATCATGCCCACGGGGAGAGAGCCAGGCTGCTGGCATGGGGAGGACATGGGAGAGGAAGGATCAAAACATCACTTTTCCCAATTATGCCTTTTCCCTCGAAGACTCTTCCACTGGTCTCTTTGGAGCCAGTCTTTTTTCAGTGGTGCCCAGGGATAGGATAAGAGGAAATGGGCGCAAACTTGAATATAAGGAGTTCCACCTAAAGATGAGGAGGAACTTCTTTACTTTGGGGGTGGCAGAGCCCTGGAAGAGGCTGCCCAGGGAGGTGGTAGAGTCTCCTTCTCTGGAGACATTCAAACCCACCTGGACATGTTCCTGTGCAACCTGCTCTGGGTGGACCTGCTTTGGCGGGGGGTTGGACCAGATGATCTCCAGAGGTCCCTTCCAACCACATGTGATTCTGTGATTCTGTGGTCTCTGCCAGCGATGGCACAGCACAAGCAAGCAGAGCTTTGCTCCGACACGCTTCAGATCCTCTTATGGTGATACCTAACAGAGATGGGTTCTGCAAGACTAATGGGGTGCACTTGATAAGTATCTAAAGGGTGGGTTGAAGGAAGTTGGAGCCAGAGTCTTTTCAGTGGTTTCCAGCAATAGGACGAGGGGCAACGGGCACAAGCTGGAACATGGGAAGTTCCACTCAAATCTGAGGAAGAACTTCTTTGGGGTGAGGGTGACGGAGCACTGGAACAGGGAGGTCATGGGGTCCCCTTCTCTGGAGATCGTCAAGCTCCACCTGGATGCTCCTGAGTGATGTGCTCTGGGCAACCCTGCTTTGGCAGGGGAGTTGGACCAGATGATCCCTAGAGGTCCCTTCCAACTCTGACAATTCCGTGATTCCGTAATGACACTGTGCTGGGTTTAGGATTCTCTTTGTACCCTGAAAGCATGAGAAAACCAGCTCACTGAAAGGAAAACATCTTTATTTTTTGCCCAAAAGTGGAGGGGAATAGCTCACATTTCAGCCCCTGTACCATCAGCTGTTTTCAAACTGCAAGTGCCAGCCCAGGGCCACAGCAGGGTTTGAAATCCACCAAAGTCCACCAGTTTTGTTATCAGAGCACACCATCCCATCCAAATGCCTGTTTGGGAGACACAGGACACGAGCTCCAGCCTGGGGCTCACACCCCTCAGCCACCTCATGCTGCAGGAGCTGCAGGTTTGGCATCGTTTCTCCAGCTGAGGAGCTGGGGGCTGCCTCCTGGCTCACCCTGAGCTCCACATGGAGCTTGTACAGAGAGAGGCCACTGCTACCCTGCCATGTATGGTCCATCAGCAGGATTCATTCATATCTAGGAGCTGCCCTGGTTTAAGATGAGCAAGCTGCAGTGGAAGAACATCCATGGTTTTCACGATCAAAGGGGTTTTTCATTCAGCAAGCAGACAGCACCATCAGCAACATCTGCTGCTTACCCTCCTCCCCCTCCCCACCTTCTCTAAGATTATTTAAAATATATATTGACCAAGATGTGGTACACGGGTGAGCCCAAGATTTGTTTTAACCCTGAAGAGAGCAGCCTGCAATTATACTGCCTTTCGAATCAGAACTTCCATCACCTGCTTAGGAAAGTCACTTTATTTTTATTTATTTTTTTTTTTCAAAACGCTGTGAAGGAACAGGGCCCTTAGTAAACATGGATTGACTGCCCAGGTCTGCTGCAGATCTTTGTGTACGACCTCTGCCAAGCCTCTGCATCACTTATTTCTCCATAGGTAGGGAATAGTTATGTGTAATTACTACCCCAACCACCGTAAAGAAACACAGGACTAAAATCCCTGCTGTTCTCCTGCTACCGAAGACAACCACACCTTTAATTCCCTTTCCTAAATTGATGACCTCCTGTCCTAAAGTCACTGTCACGGGACTTCTCACCACGACGTGATGCAACTTCTGGAGCTTAAACCCAGCAGCCCTGTCGTGCTCCTCAGGAATGTTCCTTCTGTGCAGGACCTCCACCGGCATTTGCCTTCCTCTCAGCTTCTCCAGCCTCCCGACCATCCCAGAAGCTGCCTGCTGGACCATTTCCAGCTTCCTTTCTCCTGGCTATTGGCAGCCAGAAATCCAGAGTCAGTTTGGTAGCACCACAAATCCATTCCCACCCTTGCCTAACACACCTCGAGGTCCCATGTCTCTCTTGTGTCTGCATGTACACAGTAACTTAGTCTCTGCGGCAGTAACTGCTGATGCTTCCCCACTTGAGAGCAGTTATTTGACCTGAAAACCAAAAGTTTCCATCAAACTGAACTTTGCAGGCTCTTGGATTCCCTTCCAGGTCTACCATGGAGGTGTCCAGCTGACACACCTCCTCCCGGATGACATTTCTGTCCGTACAATGACTATACCTCTTGGCCTGACCACGCTCACAACTTTGTGTGGGCTGTGAGCTTTTCTCCCTGTTTGGTCCAAGCATCGTTTTTATCCCTTTCATCATTTGTCAGGAAAAAGGGTGTGCTCGACGAGGCCTGAGCACATTCCCGCTTGCAATCCGTAGTGCAGGTTTTCTCCGAAAAAATAATGCATTTTGTGCATTAACACAGCTGCTCTGCACCCAGACACCTTTCCAGTCATTTTTGGTACGCAAAACCTTAAAGATTTCCTGGTGAAGGAGCAGTTTGCTCCCTGGAGAGCTGAAGCCTACAGACAGCTCGAGTCATCTTTGAGTCCCTGCCCATGGCAGGGGGTAGGAAATTGGTGATCTTTAAGGTCCCTTCCCACCCAAACCACTCTATGATTCCATGATTCCATCTTCTGCCTCTGGGGGACAGGATGGCACGTTGCAAGCCTTGTCAACTGAGCCAAGAACATGACCACGCTTTCTCCCTGCCACCCACACTAAGAAATAGCTCTGCTTCAGAGCAGGAGCAATTCACACCCCTCTGCCTACGGATGCCAGTGAGGTCCACAGATCTGCCCAGAAGCCCCAGGAGGCATCTTTGCAGCCGCCGCTCCTTCACCAGCCCCGCTCAGGCTGAGGAGGAAACATCTGGAGGCTTTTTGGAGGCAGAACAGTGGCAGGACTTCATAGCAGATAAAAACATGGCTTTTCTAAATGCAAAAAGTCAGCACCTACAATGTGGAAAAAAGAAAAAAAAACAACAAACAAACCAACCCCAAACTTACCAGAAGCACAGAGCTTCACTGAGGATTTACCCACAAGTTGGGTTCTTAGGACTCTTAGCAGGATCCAGGTTTTAAAAAAGTATTACAGACATGGGCCCTAACCATACCCACAGGTTGGTCCTCAGAGTGTTCCTCCAGCCACTGCCCTGGCAAAGCAATTTCTGACTTTTGAAGACCTCTTTGCATGTTCCTCTTTCCATCAGCAGCCCCTTGCCAGATGGTTTGTATCTTGCTGGCCTGCCTCTTGCTTTTCCAGGGACTTGTGTTGGCTCCTACATGGTCTCTCCATCCCCAGCCTCTCACTACGAGCAGCAACATTTCAGGCTAGAGATCCCATAGAAATCAATGTCCCACCAGGAGATCTGCCATCAGGGAGCTGTCTTTTCCTCCCTGGCTTCAAGAAATTGTGCATCTTTTGAGGCACAGGAATGTTTCCACCAGCCAGCACCTTCTCTTGCTATTTGGGAAGCTCTATTGAAACAGGTGACCTGGTGCATTTCTGTCCTGGGTGGTGAGACACGAAGTCATGGATGCCCCATCCCTGGAGGTGTTCAAGGCCAGGCTGGATGGGGCTTTGAGCAACCTGGTCTGGTGGGAGGTGTCCCTGCCCATGGCGGGGGGGTTGGAACTCAATGATCTTGGAGGTCCCTTCCAACCCAAACCATTCTGTGATTCTGTGATTCTGTGTTAACCTCTGCTGGTTCACACTGGGAAGTCAAATACTGTCAATATCTGAAGGGATGGGAAGATGTTCATAATAATAATAATAATAATAGTAATAATAATGGCTACTCTGCAGAGATTTTCATGGGCACATGAATTGTCCTTCTGAGCTCAGGTGGCATTGTGAGCCCTGTGCACACACCTGCAGCCTGAGCCTTGGTCACAGCAGGCACTCCATGTGGACGTGCAGTGCCCATCTGAGCTCCTCTGAGCCAATGAGTTTAATTAGCAATGCCCCATCCTCTCCTAACCTCTCCTCCTCCCAGCCTACAGCTGCTTCTGGGTCCCTATAAATGGCAGACAGTGTTAGTAGAGACAAAATTTTAATAGTTAAGCAACAGGGGAAGGTTACCACAGGGATACTACTCCAATATTTGTCTTGCTTGTACTTGTAAAACACAATTTTAAGTGGTCTCTTCTATCTCTGCAGTAGGTACAGGGAAACTTTAAAACATGAGTTAAGAAGAATTCTGGTTTAACTCGGAAGGCAAGAAAGCAGAGCTAAGAAACACTGACTCAGAAAATCTGTATCCAGATCTCTAGTTCTGTCCTCTTTCCCTCCACTCCAATCCCAAAACACCCAAAACTGCTCCGGGGCGAGGGATCAGGGCCCTCGTGGTGGTGATGCCCTGGTGTCACAGCAGACCTCACTCTGTGACAGCAGTGGGTGCATTCTGCAGGTGGTTAGTAGGGAAACACTTAGGGCTTAGATCAGCGTTAGAAAAAGTCTCCAGACCTGAATAAAGTTCCATTCTTTGTCTAAATAAACAAGCATGGGTAACAGTTTTTTTTTTTTAGCTTTTTTTTTTTTTTTTTTTTTTAATAAGGAATGTTGTCAGTCCTATTTTATTACGAGTAATAGAAGGAGTTGAAAAAAATCAATATAAGCACTGTACCTAACCTATTTAAAACTACAATCACAATGTTATCTGAATGCCTTACAACATTGTTTAAATCCAACAAGTAGACAAGAAAACAACAAATCTATGCAGGGTTTTTTATACATATGGTGAGAAAGTTTTCAAAGTGTTAAAATATATTTTCTGTTCTGTATGTTTCTGGTACAAGGAAGTGATGTGTAGAATACTGTATATTTATGAACACAGCCTTGACTTATACAAGCAATAATCGACTTCAAAACATACAATGTATATCTTAAAATATCCCCTAGAGCTGCTCATATAAAGTCAAATCCAGCACCTACTAAAGTTCAGCCAGCTGACTCTCTTTGACTCCAGTGGGCAACTGACTATGCCCACGGTAATTGTGAAGTACCTGACAGTCTAATTGTATTCATATGAAAAAAATCACATTGCATAGATTTAAACAGGAAGACATGCAATAACAAGACAAGTCACAGTATAGCAAAACCTTGTTTCTTTGGTGAAACAGAAGCAGATATAAAAGTTACAAAGATTTTAGACTTTCATTCACAAAAAAAAAACCCCAGACATTCACATTATACACTATACAAGATAATAATATAAATAGAGAAAAGTATTATGTGCATTGTTTGGGGGGCGAGGGGTGGGGAATGAACCAGCCAGCACCGTGACACACTGCCACCTTGAACGCTCAAAGATTGGGTACACTGGATGGAGCAGTGAGGGCATTTTCTTCAGAGATGTTGCCTGGAACTCTAATTACTGTTCCTGATGAGCTTTGGCAAGGTCACCCCACGGGCAGCTCTGCCTGGTACAAACTCTTACGTGTTGGCTGGGTTTGAATTCTTTTCCTTTTCATTTCAACTCCTTGCATCATATCCCCACGCTAACACAAACCTCCCATCTGTGTTGGTATTCCTCATGTTATTTTAAAAGGTATATCATAGGGAACTTACTGTTCTTTGTTTTCACTTTTTTTTTTTCCTTTTTTTTTTTTCCCTTTTTTTTTTTTTTTTTTTGTCCCGTGCCCAAAGATGTGCAAGGCACTTTGCAGAAATAACAGTCCTTTCTGTGGAGAGGTCGTTTTCAAACGTTACCTTCTACATTTATTACTGTACACCCCCGGGTCAGCCGCCGCGCTGAACCAGGGTAAAAGAAATCATAACAGAAAACTCCTACGGACACACTGCACCAACTACAACCTACCACCTCTTCTTTGTGCACACACTTCTTCCTAGAAAGCCAAGATCCTGATTCTTCCATTTAAGTCACGCGGTTTCTCACCCATCTGACCGCCAACAAATGATCCTGTTTAGCAGGACTTTTGTTCTCCTGGGGAAATAGCAGTTGAACTGAAAGAGATGGTTCCAAAAGCGGAGCTCAGGGGCTAATACTGCACTGGCGAGCTCTTTTCATCTTCTTTGCGTGGGTAAAATAACATCCAATAAATTAAATCAGTATGGCTTACTTCATTTATTTATGTACGCTTCACAGCTGCAGCATTCATACACAAACATTCATTACTTTATAAAAAGATTAAAAAATGGTTATATATACAAAATTATTTACTTTTTTGATTTTTGTTTTTTTTTTACAAAAAAAAAAAAAAAATCCCCCAAACACCAGGTCTATCTCCATTTTAGAATGCAGAGACCTGTAATATAGACCTTGTGGTTAATGTCGTGAAAGAATTTTTTTTTCTTTTTTTTTCCTCTTTTTTTTTTTTTTCTCCCCCGTTTCAAAAAAAGTGGCCCTGGTTGATAAAGTTAATGTATTAGCACTTGGATTTTTACAGGCCCTCCTTGTCATAGGCAACTCCTCCACGCAGTCCTTTCCCTTGAATGGTGAAGCTGGAATGGAGAGCAGAAAAACAGTTCCACACTGCAGCCCCTAGTTCATGCTTCGTGCCGCTTTTATGTGCTCTGTCTAAAACTTGGCATCACACGGACACAAACTGTACCTCGGGTGGGAATCGGCACAGCTCCCATTAAAAAATTAAAAAAAAAAAAAAAAAAAAAAAAAAATTGGATGCTTTTATTAAAGGATCCTTTTTAAATATGTTTCAATAAAAAAAAAAAAAAAAAAAAAAAAAAAAAAAAAAAGTCATCTAACTGGTGTGTTTATCTTCACCTGGTAATAGCAAATTTCAGTCATTGAAGTTATTTCAACC
Source organism: Calidris pugnax (assembly GCF_001431845.1). Lineage (NCBI taxonomy): Eukaryota > Metazoa > Chordata > Aves > Charadriiformes > Scolopacidae > Calidris > Calidris pugnax. The sequence continues at coordinate 1,830,112 of NW_015091265.1, read as the reverse complement.
ATTTCCAGCCTAGGTAAACAACATAAAAACAAAACGTCATAAATGACTGGAGACCTCTGAGGCCATTCTAACCATAAATATGCCTGAAATTAGTGTGACTTTTCATTTTATATACAGGATTTCAAAAACAACACACAATTAAACAACATTAAAATCATCTTATTTACATTTTCATTGGTGCTAAAATCGAGCTGTTTAAATATTGCAGAAGGCTGGTATATATCATAAAATGGTCCACACTGATGGCATATAGAAAACTAATAATCTTTATAGGCTGGAAATGGTTTCCTTTTATCCCCATAAGCACTTCTCCTTTTTTTTTTTTTTAAATTTTCTGATAAACACCATAGTTTTGCAAAATGCATTGTGAATACCGCAGTCCATAGTTTCAAAACAATTTCATAATACTCCTATAAGTGATAGAAAAGGCACAGAAAGTTACGACTTTGGCTGAAATGGTGGAAATCCCCATTCACCATTTAGCTCTCAGCGCCTTGAGTCCTGCCACGTCCTGATCCAGCGATGATAGTGTTTTGATGAATTTAACGACGTTCCCTTTCCCGATGAAGAATGTTTATAGTAGTATTTCTTAGAGTAAGTCCTTTGGTATGTGGACGCTGCAATGAGAAGGAAGAAAAAAAAGGGGAAATTAATTTAAAATTACTTAACTACAAATGGGCCGTCTATACTTCACATTACAGTGCCATTTATTCTTGATTAATTAGAGAGTTAACAAATGATTAACTGGTATTATGACCATGTTACAGACAGGAAAGGCATCTCTTACACACAGTTAGACCACAGTTGCAGAAAGAATTATTAGGGACCTCTTGATTTCAGGGGCTTTGTAAGAGTGTTGTTATTTACTTTAAAAGAATCTTACTGGCTTCTGTAAAATCAGAAGAACATTTTCATTAGTTTTGGAGGCCAGACAGAGTGAGCAGTATTGCTGTCACAACCCGTCACACCAGATTTGCACTTCTCTTAAAATACAAAAATACATGTTCATTAGTCTATTAGTCTATTATTAGTCTATTAAATTAGTCTATTGTTTCTGTTCCAGCACTGGTTTGCTTTCAAAGAACTCACGATTCATGCAAGTAATTTTAGGCATATCCCATCTTCCATTCCCTTGACACCGGATGGTTGGAATATGACGCTGGATGAAACCATCTTTGCAGTGGTATCTAATAAGGGAGTTGATCTCATAACGAGGTTTCATCTTCCCAAAGGTCTTTGCGTTTTCCACAACAGGAGGCTGACCGCAAGCCACTGGAAGGAAATAAAACATAACCCAAAACATCAGTTTGTAAATGCACTTCTGAATATGGTACCGACCTCTACACCCTGGCTAAGGGAAGGTGTCAAGGGACCTCAATTAAAGTCCCAAGAGACACATCCAAATAAGGACAAGGAGATCAGTCGTTTCTGTAGTTCTGCAAATTCTATACCAAATACGGTAATGACGAAAAGTGGAAAATAGCAGATAGTGTCGTTAGTATTACCTTTTTGGTTTAAATTTCTGGTGTGAATTTGAGCCAGAAAGGTTGGCATACTCACACAAAGAAATGAGGAATTTTCATTGGAAAGCTGCAAAACCTGAAAACCTGTCAAGTTATAGGACTTTAAGAAAAAAAGTCTCATTTTCAATACTTGTCATGTCCTCCTCAACAGTAGACTCTTAAAAGCACCATAAACTGATGGATCTGTCATGGCTCAGAGAGCATGTTAAAAAAAAAAAGTTGTAAATGGTAATTGGGAACAATCTTTGAACAAGATTTTGGCTCTTTCTTTATTTTGCCAGTCTGAAGATGCAGAGTCAAATCCTAAAGTATTGCTGCTGTGCAGCTGCTGGTTACAGTCAGGTTTCCTGTAAATACCAGCATTATTTCTGTGCTGTTCCAGATTCTGGCGGTGCCATTAAACTGGATGTTTTTGGAAAATAGGAAGACAAGGGCCAGCATTACTGGGTGGGTGAGGAGTACGCTCAACCCAAGCTGAGAAGCCAACCATCTACCAGCCATCAGCTGCCTGCTCTGACTGCCCACCCATCTGCTCCTGCCCACATACTGCACCATAAAGCCATCCCAGGAAGGAAGAGCTGGTAATATTTCCATGGTGTGCAAGAACAGCAGGCCTGCCAGGGACGTGAATGCCTCTTTTGCTGAGATCTGTACCTAAGAATAAATTTGCCTGTTTGTTGCTTTTTTTTTTACCATGAGTTTCAACTGTGTAGGCTTTGGTGCCCGAATCAAGAACAGACTAAGTAGAGATGTAATTTGCGCATACAGGTGAAGGATGGATTTGTGAGGCTAACTCAGCTGAGGGCTCACTCTACTGGTCACCTGAAATCAGCTAGAATTCGTCATTTCAACTTTATAAAACAGGAATTTAGAAAATTACGCTATCATTACTGGAAAGTTCGTACCTGTTCCTTTCTTGCAGGTATAGGTAAGGTGGTAATTGCATGGTACATCATTCCACTGCCCATTCTCGTGCCATATTATAACAACACAGTCTTCTCCAGCAGAAAAGAAGCTGTCTGGTTGGTTTGGTCGCCAGTTCTCATATTGCTGCAGAAAAGAGGAGCAAAACCATTATTCCCAGACCTGGAATATTTTTACATTCCATTTTGCAGCAGAACACACAATATTACCTTTGGTGAAGAGCAAACTCAATTGTTTGATTCAGGCTGTTAAGCACAAATTAAACATAGCTAAATTTATAATATCCTCCCACTCTAATAATAGATTATCTTAATGGGAAAAAACATAATGATCTAACTTCTCACTTACTGTAAACTGATATCAGGAGAACAAAACAAAGTGACAGAATTCAGCACAAGTAAAATCTGATCCTAAGTGTGTTGCAACACACTCTTTCCTACACAGACAGACATGAAGTGGAATGCCAGGAAATGCAGTAAATAGCCCATAACCCTTGTTAGTCCACGTCTACTAAATGACAAATGACAGGCTAGCTTCTCAGACTCAAATTATTTATTCTGTGACTTCATTTTACAAAGTCATTCAATGGGATGATGTGTAGAACTAGGTGTAAAATAAGTAAAGGTGTCAGAATGTGTCCCCAGATCATTGCAGGTTGATATTGCCATTAAAAAGCCCTACATGGCAGACTGGGCATATACAGCAGCCTTTCAGCTTTAGAAATGAGGATCCAAATTCTGCCCTCTGTAGAAAAGATAGTTCCAGACATCTACAAATATATACAAATTAAAACCAGAAACTGGCACACTAGTTTTAGAAATAGAAATCTGATTGTTGGTATGCACCAAGAAGAAAAAAAGAACCTTCAAATAGCTGAAAAGTATCTTTAGCATAAAAAAAAAAAATAGTTTCTTAGCCCTGCACCTGGGACACAACATCTGGTGTATCGATTTGGGCAGGCTTCATTCTTTGGGATCCAAGCTGGCTACATGCAGGTCTACGCTCATTTAGCTACACAGCTCTGCAGCTTTCAGCTCTGCATCTACCCAAAGATATGTCCCTACCAAGAGCTGTGAGATGCTGGCTGCAGTGCACAGCTCCCTGCATGGGCTAAAAATGCATTTATTCCACTGCAGAACGCACCCTTTCAAGCATGGCTAAGCTCATCATTGCACAAAGTCATTTCTGGATCAAAATTAGGGAGGATTCAGTTTGTTTTTTCAATCAATAAGCAGGAAATACAGAAACGAAGGGAGTGTCACACCGTTTGAAAATCTATGCAGTAGTCCTTGGCAGGGGACATACAGTCTACTGTCCTTGCAGTCAGCAGAGGTGGGTAGTCTTTATCCCACTTCTTGTCTCCTCATGATCCCAAATGAAGCACAGTAATTTGAGATTTGCATAACATTATGTAAAAAAAAAAAAAGGCGGGGGAGGGAAGATTTGGGAAACTATTGCTAGTGATTTTCTTTGGGATTTCTGTTGTGTCACTCCAAGAAGAATTTAATGAAGGATAAAAATAGATATCTGAAAGGGCTGGAATTCACATAAACGCCAGACATTAACCAGGCTGCTAGCCCCTTGTATGGTCAAAATGACACAGTTTCTACAGTGCTTATATTTCCCTCAGTGCTTACATCTTTCTGTCTAGAGCTGGCCCATATAAATGTCATAAAAGTTTAGCTTTCTATTTTCTTAACTTTATGAAATAACCACTATACACTGCCTGCGTGAACACATTTTAGAAATAAAGTTAACATATCCCACACAAGTAGTATTTACCTTACAATGAATCAAACTACGAAAAAACTGAGTTAAGTACTTAACCTTTTCCTACCACGTGTCATCTTACCCATCACAGGTTTTAATTATCCAAGCAATTTAACAATCATGGTCTAAATAAATTTGTTCTGCACTGAATTTATTACCTCTAATAAAACATCCCCCTTTTTATGTGGAACTAACGTAATTCCATCTCTACATTTCAGTGTTTAATAGTCCTAAACTACAATACACACTAACTCATTTACTCAAGTCCAGAATTATTGCATTGCACATTAGCTTATAAATCAGATCACGAGTTTTGCAAGCACAGTAGCCAAATACCATACACATGAGTCAAATGGGGTCTGCAGCGTGGGGGGCTTCCTGCAACACCTACTGCAAAAGAGAAAAGCAAGTTCTGTGTGTATCTCCTGAGCTAGAGAGAAGGAAAACAGGGAGGGAGGGATGCCCATGCACGGCATATGCCATGCATATTTTCAGCACTGGTGAGGCCCCACCTCGAGTGCTGTGTCCAGTTTTGGGCCCCTTACCACCAAAAAGACATTGAGGTACTGGAGTGGGTCCAGAGAAGGGCAACAAAGCTGGTGAGGGGTCTGGAGCACTAAGGAGCAGATAAGGGAGCTGGGGTCGTTCAGCCTGGAGAAGAGGAGGCTGAGGGGAGACTTTCTTGCTTTCTACAACTCCCTGAAGGGTCTCTTCTCCCAAGTCACAGGCGATAGGACAAGAGGAAATGGCCTCAAGTTGTGCCAGGGGAGGTTCAGGCTGGATATTAGGAAAAATGTTTCCACTGAAAGGATTATGAAGCCTTGGAATGGGCTGCCCAGGGAAGTGGTTGAGGCACCATCCCTGGAGGTATTTAAAAAACGTCTTGACATAGTGCTTAGAGACATGGTTTAGTGATGGTTTTTGTCAGAGTTAGGTTGGTGGTTGGACTAGATGATCTTAAAGGTCCCTTCCAGCCTAGACAATTCTATCATTCTATGGTGAGTATTAATGCAATTTAGAGTGCTCCAGGACCGCTTTTCCAAAAGGGCATTTTGGAGTGGCTGCTGAGCCAAAGGTCCAGCACCTTTTTACATCAGAGCTGGTTAAAGATGCAGGAATCTGATGGGAAAAGGTCGTGCTACGCCAGCACAGAAAGCTCCTGGCTGCTAAACCAGCGACGGCTGAGGGCACACACTCACTGAAGGCTTAGGTTTGCTGGTGGCACGGCCCCAGGTTCCTGCCACATCTCCTCTACACAGAGAGCTGCAATGCACCTCCAGGAGCACCACAAAGTATCATAAATCGGTGTGGGTTTGACTCACGCTGCCAGGAAATCTGAGTGGTGCCGAGGTGGGGTGAGCAGAAAGAAGCCATCACCTCTCACTGTCAGCTCTGAATGTCTCACTACCCAGCCCAACTGAGGAGCAAGAATTGCCAACGTTAAGTCAGGAGTGTGTGCGTGGTTGGTTACACTCCTCAGAGGATGGGTAGCAACTTCTTAAGCTGAGGCAGCCCAACTGCTTTCAAGAATATTCCCAGCCATACGGACACATAAAAAAATTAAACAGCCAGGTTAGTGGAAGGAAAGTGATCAATAACATCTTGACAGCAAAGGAAAGACTTCTGCAGCTCTTGCAGCTGTTTCTTGTGGAAATGATACTAGAGAACTGCTTGCTTCCATAGGGATCAGAGTGTGGGAATGAGGGATATTTAATGGCTATTGGGGGCGTGTGAGCTAGAGGTGCTCAGCAGCTTGCCAGCTCCCACCACAAGCCATAGACTCCATATGCTCTTACTTGCCTTGCCATAATGACTCCAAAATTTGTGTTTGCTTTGTTGGCAGGGCCGCAATGTAATGGCAAAGGATTATATCTAGGGCCTGTGGTTTACTCAAGAATGTCTGATATCCTCCAGCGTGACTTGCTGTTACCTCACATCTGATATCGTCATTGCACAGATTTATTTTGGCTGAATAACTCTGATTCTGCTTGGGTTTAGTGCCAGAATTGCTTAGCAGAGGAAGTTCCAGACTGCTGAATTGCTTTCTTAGGTCTCCACCCAGCTCTTCTGTAGTTTTTCAATTCCTTATTTAGCCACCGATAATGGGATAATGATACAAAAAGATTCTCACAGTTTGAGTGGAATAAGTTGCTAGACAAATAAACTAATATTTTGCTTTCCTGTTATGGACTACATTGTTGCATGACCACAAGCATGATCCTGGTTCTCACTTACACTGGTGTAAATCAGGGATGCCTGCGCTATCTCTAGTAAACCTACATCAGCAAAAAATTAATGGGAAAGGACCAAATCCCAAAAGTCACATACTGATTCATACAGTTTGTTTCCAAAGGTATGCCTTACAACCTCTCAAACCACATATGCTAAGAGTAACGATCCCCCTACCCTTGCTGTTAAGTGCAGTTAGCATCTAAGATACTTAGGTCATAATTATACTGTTGGGAAACACTGCTCAAAATACCCTGAACAAGATGCCCTTTTTGAAGTGACTATGTCATTTCAGATCCCTGCATTTTAACATATTGCTGTCTTTTAGAAAAGTATATTGTACAAAAGAGGAAAAAAAATAAAAAAAATTAACTTCATTACTTGGCAACTCGTACCATTCAGGTTTGTTTGGCTTTTAAGATCACGTCCAAAAAAAGATCAGCCATATTCACAGACGAGCCAAAAAACTGCTGGCTTTGTTCCAGCCACACTGCTGCTAGGTTATATCTTCATGTAAACTGTTATTGCCTCAGCAGACCAACGAAACCGCACCAAGGAGCACCCTGTCTCAACTGATAAAGCTCTAGACATCCTTTTGCCAACAACCAAGCTTCAATCAAGACCTTTAGCAATACTCTTAGCCGCATCCTTCATAAGATATGACTTAAACGTCTGAAAACCTAAGTAGACTCAAATGCTAAGTTAATACATGGAAGAAAAGTTGCTATGACCTTTTCAGTCCTCAGAAGAAATGCTGACGCGAGGTGACTGCACAGAGGGCCCTAAAAACTATGACTACCCTGTTTTTTCAGCAACATTCCCGTAACACCTGTGAAGTTCTGCCCCAGATTAAAATGCAAAGCACTTCCAGGCTGTACATTTTAGGACATATAATCTTAATTACCTACATGACTCAAAACGTACTTCAAAGGAGGTTTGGCCCTTTTCTCCTCCAGCTGAGAAGCATGTTCTGCTGAGGTGGCTGTGGAGAGGGGAGTTCAAAGGCTGGAAGCACCACCTCAGGCTGAGGCAGACACCACTGCCCCAGCCCCTCTGCAAAGCTCTCAACACCCACGACAGCGAGACACTCGCATTTTCTTACTAAAAACCTGAGGTTTCTGTGTAATCAGGTAACTGCAGGACCTAGCCTTGGTGACAGGATTTTGGTCCCTGTACATTCATGTGGTCCTCTGGGAGGCACACCACTGATCTGTCTCACCATCATTTCAGGCTGAAAACTGGAACTTCTATTATGTCCTTAATTATACAGTAATAATTAATTAACCTTTCTTGTAGCGTTTTTATTTGTTGACAGCAAAGCCTGCGCCTACACATTGCATTCACTTGGTCTCACTTTCTCTGCTGAGGAGCACTGAAAATTGTCCTGCAGAGAGAGGGTGGATGGTCCACGGGTTAGAGCTGCAGCTGAGACGGGGTTCAGCTCCTCAGGCTTCCTACGTGGCGTTAGACAATGCGCTTGGCTGGCTGGTTCCCAGTCTGTAACAGAGGGACAATGTACTCCCTGGCCTCACAGGAGGAGCTGGGATATGATAGTTGCAAAAGCCCATGAAGACATTTTATTAAGTTCCATGTTTTGGGGGAGAATTTCCTTATATGGTATTGAATTAACTCACAGCCATGATCTGCCAGTTGGGTGACAAGCTGACTTTTCACATAAATTAAATCTAAGAAACCCAGGGTTACAGCAAGAGCTGTAAAGCAGCTAACCTTGTTAGCTAGTCAGTACTTTTCTCATTCAGATGGCTGCTAGTTAAACTGAATGAGCACAGCCTTCCCATCAGGAACAACATCCTACCTTGTGGGAGGATTTGTTATTTAAATTTTCAGATAACCAGCCTTATTTGAAGGACTCATTTCCTTATTAATGAGTAATCCACTCAGCTCGTTCAGATGTTTGCACTGCCAAAGTGAATCTAGGAGTAAGCAGTATCTCAGCTTTGTGACACTCAGAAATTTCAGCCGTTCCTTTATCTCCAAAAGGACCACCAAGTGGCTGAGACCAATCACTTGGGTTTTGCTTTCTTAATGAAACACAATAAAATAAACTACCGATGCAAACCAAACCTTACTGCTCGACCTCCCTATTGTGTAAAGGCCAATAATCTTTTGTACATAACTAAAGCTGGGAAATAGTTTACTTGAAATAGATCTATTTAGATTTATAGGGTTAAGGCTTTTTCTTCTGGGAAAAGGAAGCATGTTTTCAGCATGTTTAAATAAGCTTAAAGTACAAATCTGTCTTGGCACTTTTTGGCACTTGGAATTTCCAATGTGATTTTTATTTTCTTTCATTCTGGCTGATTCCCTATCTGATGGCTTCTTAATGCAAGACTAACAAGGCAAATTAAAAGAAACAAGGAAAGACGTAGGCACTGGCTGACTGGATACTCTCTGTGCCATTTCACTGGAAAGTGAAGCAACATTTCCTGCCTGGTATTTATCACTAAACAAGCTGAAACCACCACTGCAAAGCTTACTGGCTATTGTCCCTTTTTCTCTGCCATAACTCTGATAAGAGCAGGGATACGCTGTTTTCACAATAGCAGACAAATTCTTAGGAATCTTTATCAGGAAACCCCCCGAGCAAGTCCCTCGCTGTGGTGGTTCTGTTATAAATGGATAGCTTAACTAAAAATTACATCTCACTTTCAGTAAGTTGCGGCAATTACCCAGTTTTATAGGTTGGCTGAACTGCAACAAGATCAGCACAAGAGTACAATGAGTATATGGATCAGCTCAAAAAACCCTCGTTTGTGGCTTGCGCTGTTTTACAGCACTGATTCTGTTACATGAGACACTCTTGGGAAGTTTGAAAGGGATTGCATTTTCTTTCAATAGAAAAAAAAATCAGATTACTGTGAAGATTTGGCAATGTCTGAAATACTTCCATTAAGTTCACCTAGTATTTTAATGCATTTATACATTGGGGAAGACAAAAAACTACCTTATAGCAAGCATAGGCTCTGTTTCACTTAATTTCACCCTGGTCCTGCAAAGGATTTTTCTGTTTAATTTTATGAATGGCAGCAGTCTGACAGAACTCACCAAAAGCATTTCATGAGATTAAAAACCCCATTCACTGACTGCTTAAGCACACACCTTGCTTTAAAGACATAGGTGGTACCCTAAACCCTATAGGGTAGATCTCATCCACTGTTTAGAGAACTTCTAAAATAACTTGCTGAAGGAGGGACCAAGCTAAATGTGTTGGTAAATCTTTGCCGGGAGAAACACTAGTCAATTTGAAGACAACTGCTGCATCTAAACTTATCTACAAGCACAGACAAAAATCACATGTCGTGATCCTGATATTTTTTAGATCATAGTTGAACGGCTTCCCTCAAGCCCCTAGTCTGGGTTTTATTTGCATGGGATTTGGGAAACTGGCAGGATTTGGGCCAGGCAGGCACCCAACACTCCCCATTACAGAGTCACACTGTGAGCAAGACAAACTCCCAGAAGGAGCTTTGCTAAGGACTTTTGCAAAAGATTTCACTTGAAAGGATTTTTTGGTAACAGCACAGTGGGATTTGATTTCCTATGCAACAGCTTGAAAAAAAAAAGGATTCTGAATACCATACACTCATGTATATCCATGAATATCCACAAACACTGATCGCAAATTGAATAAGCAACTGAATAAGATCTATCAAAAAGAAGAAAAAAAAAAGGGTGTGTGTGTGGAAGAAATCTAAGGAATACAAACGAAGCAAGTGAAAAAGGCTACCTGATGAAGTTGGAACATAAAAGCACTATCAATTCTATCTTTTGGAGGGAGCAGATCGTACGGGGGAGCAGAGGAGTAGCTCTTTGACGTTTTTTAAAGACAATACCGTAGCATGAGAGCTTTTCCAGGAGCAGAAACCACTAAGCGTGGCAAGAAGCTCCCACTAGATGGCAATGTCTACTCACGCCTGAGCCCAGATACCAACGGAGTAGTTCCAAAATCATCATTGTTCAGTAAATATATCTCTTCTATTAACTCTTTAAAACCTAATTGAAGCCAGTGGACACAACTCCACCGGTTTTTGTCTGCTCTGTACCAACTCTTCTTAAAGTAATAACTCCCACCATGGTTCACACACTGCATAGTTCAATTTTGTGGGTATAAAAACCCATCTGTGCTAGGTTTCCAGGAGTCACCTTAGTACAGAAACTTAAAAATTAGTGACAAAGAGCTGGAGAAATTCTCTTGCTAATGGGTAGGTGTTTTACTGTGGAATAAAACTGTGGTAGGGTGTTAAATGTTGATTAGTGTAATACACGTTCTCTGGGAGTCACACTAACATAATTATGTATTATCGACACCATGCAAATTGCGTGGGCTGTGACTTACTCTTTTTGTGCACAGCTACCAGGAGAGCCACTGAAAAAAAAAAAAAAAAAAAAAAAAAAAAACCTGCCATTTTGCAGGCAGATAGCCTTCAGCTGTGGGGGGCATTAACATCTAGCCATTGAAAGCAATCCAGCC
>NW_015091265.1:1779045-1819064 GCF_001431845.1 Calidris pugnax | reverse complement strand
AACAAAAAAAAAAAAAAAAAAAAAAAAAGAAAATCCTGCACTTTGTCATTTATGTCAACAATTCCTGCAGGTTTGAAGCTGTCCGAGAGTTTTAGCCCAGAGCCAAGCGTAACGAGGCTCTGAAGTAACTGCTGACCCCCCTGGTAAAAATGAGACAAAACCCCACTTTGTCCAAGAGGCCCTCCTTACTGCCTACAACATACTGAACTAAAAATATACCTGTCATTAATAACATTATATAGTTCTCCTCCATTTAAATGCAGGTCAAATGAGCATCTTAAAAAGGGGCTGTAATGACTGACTGCAGCACAAAACCAAAACATTTGGTAGATTTAAAATCTCCTTCTCCAAGGATCTTGTGGGACATGGGCACAATGAGCTTTTTGTTTGCAGCTGACTACAGTACTTTTTAGTTTGTTTGCTTTATTTAACCCTCAGAGGCAGCTCCTTCCCTACAATGCTCCATGCCTTTTGAAGGTTTTTGTGTTCAATAAAGTTACTCTTTCTAAGAGGGGTGCAGTTACAGATTTGCTCAAGTTAAAGCATTCTGATTCACTGACCAATAAAGGAAGGAAAAGAGAGGGCTTTGTTTTTGCCAGAATTAAACTTCTGTTTTGTTTTGTTGTTGGTTTTTGGGGTTTTTTTTGAAAAATGTACCTACCTAACACTGACAACCTGAAGTCCAGCCTTGCAAAGCACAAAGCATAAACGCTCCTATGCCGAAGGGAAGAAAAACTAATGTGGAGTCTCTGGACAGTTTTAAAAGTGGCAATATGCCCCATTACTTTCCTAGCTGGCAGCATTCTCCAAGTGACAGACAATCTGGCCACAGACACTAGCCAGCTCCTTATTACAGCACTAATCTTATGTAATGGGAGTGAGCTCACCGCCCTACAAAGCACTAATTATCAACAGCATTTTCCAAAGGATATGAATAACTCCCCTTGTGAGACGGGGGGCCCAAGGCATAACCCCAAGTAGCTATATGTGCTTAATCCATAACATGAATAGCTCCAAAGGACTCCTTCACCGCTGTGCCTGCTCACAAGGGTCCTTAACAGTGAAACACCAGCAATCCAAATACAATGGAGGAGCTGCCAAAAGCAACACCGGATTTTTTTTTTCTGTTTGGATGGGTGTGCTTTACAGCTGTAAAAGTTACTATTCACAGAACTAAGTGAATTATTTAAATTCAATTTCCCTAAGATATTTTCAAATGTCACATTGTGTTCGCTCTTCCTTTGATCAAGCCAACTATTAAATGCCTCCACTGATAATGTAAGTTTTGTTATTTTGTAGTTTGTACTACATCAGTTTGAAGTTATACAAAGATCCAAGTAGACAAGGACAAACTCCTCTTTTCACACAGTTGTGAGGTTATTTAGACCTCACATTCTTCTCCTGTATCACTACGATTTTCCCAAATGTAGTTGTTTTTATTGGTTAGAGCTTTCTATGATAATAATGGGGTGAAGATTGTCCAAGATTCATCCTTAAAGAGTTGTTCACTATCACAGAAATGCTGGGAGAAAAGTCTACAGAAAAGTGCAAGAATAATTTTGATTATGTAATTTTTAAAACGTAAACAAAGCCTTACATATAGCCATTTTAATTCCTATGTAGAATGTAAATCAGAGGAAAACCAATGCTTTCCCACACCAAATGCCAACAGACCTGCCCTATGCCTACACTGCAATAGAAGAAAAGCAGGGCTAACAAAATATGCTCTTTAAAATACTGTAGATTTTTTTTCTGCCTCTTCCATCTGTCAATGTAATCATACCTGGAATGTCTTGAGCAGAAATTGGCTTGATTTTCAGGAAGTAATGACTAATGGAGCTCTAAAAATGTTAGGTGCTGTGAGTTCTCTGAACACACTTCAGTACCTGCTGTCACTACCTTCACCTTCGAGACAAATTACCCGAAGTTAGGGACTAGGCAGATGTGCCAAAGTTTGCAGCTTACATACTCCCTTCCTGAGGGTCCTTGAGATCTCAAATGTTGCTGGTATCCCAAGCCAACACTTGTGGCAGTGGTCCCTAATCTCCGACTCTCACTGAACCTGTACCACAAGTGGGGATATCTAGGTTTCCTGAAAGAGCATTCACTTCTTACGTTGCACTAACACAGCTGCAATCAGCTCTTTTCCCTTGATATAAAAGGGGAACAATTGCTGCTGCCAAAGCGTTTTTCATGTGGTCCATCAGCTCCAGAATACGAATCCACCTCTCCCAACCACCGGAAACACTGAAAAATTCTTTGTTTCAAAAACAGGAAAAAAACAATAAGAAAAAAAAAAAAGGAGAAAGCAGGAACACATTGTAGATGAGAAAAGATTGCTTCCTGCCATACAGATACAGTACAACAAATCAGAACAAATTAGATGCATATGGGTGGCCAGCAATGGATTCCACAGTCGAGCGTAATTATAGCTTATTTTGTTCTGCACATTGGACAAGGTAGCCTAAGCTTAGCCAAGGAGCTCCTTTGAAGACATGCTCTGACCTTAGCCAAGAAGCTCCCAATTTGTTTTTTAAAGAAATTGCAAAAAAATATTACAAATATAAGCAAATTGCCCTGGCCAATAAAATCCAGTGTAGTTAAATATCAGTTACGTGGAAAGTAATTTCTTATGGAAAAGTAGCACCTGGACTGACAACTAAACTTTTGGACATGAGAGGTATAACCCAACTCCTTTATTCATGTTACTTTGCACTTTTTAAGCCCAGTCTGTGTTTGAGATGGAGTAGGTACAGCATGCTGAAAAGTTGTCTTTTACCAGGAGATGGTGAGACTTTATCTACACAGCCCAATGATTGCATAAGATTACGGCATTTTGCCTGAAAGGCAGGAAACTGCTAAGCAGTTTTAAATTAAAAACCACTTTACAATGAAGAAATAAACCTGCCAAAATCCCTTAAAAACACAAGATAACTATGCATCAAACACTTCAGTGAGGTAGATCAAAAAGCCTCCTCAAGTTCTCTTTGCAGGAACTGAGCCTAAGGTTTAGGTGTGTGCCCATTTCTATTTTGTCATGATAATTTTCCTTGTCCTAAAAGTTCTTGTTATGGAAAACAGGTAGACTCAATGCAGATATAAACCAATGTCCCATGGAACAAAAAGTTTTAAATACTGTTCCTTGCTTATCACTCAATCTGATTGTACTTGCATCATTAGTCAAGACACCAAAATTTTCCTTGAGGAACTCTGAGAATTAGGGCATGTATTTACAAGATCACTCTTCATTTATTCCAAGGCTTGCTTACTGCCATTATTTTTGGAAGTTAAATATAAATTCCAGTTGATACATGAAAAACATGCACAGGAATAGTGGGGCTTTTTTGACTGATGCTGGTTTTGATTAATTACAAAAAGCCATTTTTTTTCTATAGGATTTAAAAAAAAAAGAATGCCAAGATATCAAAAGTGGCTGACTATAGTTAGTCCACTACTAGGCACCAAAATAATTGTCCCTGTTTTCAGCAGCCTGCCAAGGGTACTCTAGGTTCAATGTAGGTTTCCAATAAGAACCTTAATTCTATACACTCACTTTCTAAAAATCTCACTCATGTCCCACACACCTTAAAAAAACCCAAACCTCCCATCCCACTAAAGGGGCATGAACTGATCTCTTTTGGACATTGCACAGAAAACTGAATGGCCTTTGCTTATTTGATTGACTAATGAGGTAAGGGAAATTCCTGCAACTTCATCCAAGAATTTAAATTTTCTAACACTACTAGGCCAATGACAGAGGTGAGTTTATATTCTCCATCTCACTAAATTGACAACAAGTGTGCTCAAAAAAAGCTACTCCCCCCAATTTTGGGAGCCAATGGAAGGGAGACAGCACAAGATTTATAGGCCAGTGCTGCATACAACCATGAAGTCCACAAAACATAGCTAAGGTGGGCATGTGTATTCAATAGCTCACTGTAGTTAGAAATGATGTGCAGTGCACTTGGAAGTATGTTTGTTGGTTTTCACTAAGGAACTCATATACGTGCTTTGTCCAACCATCATATTTAATGGTGGCTGGCACTTAGCCTCAAATCTAGAAAAAAAACAACTTGGCATGAGCTGAAAATGTCAAAAAAATGATTATTTTCTTCCATTGAACTCATTGGTTGAAATATCTTTAGGTGCAAGGGAAAAAAAGAAAAAAGTATTTGATCCCTTTTCCAGAAATTGCTAATAAAATACATTCCAACACCTGGCAAAAGAGTTCCTTTCAACATACTGAATATTTAAATTTTGGGTTTTCTTATGTCCATGGAAAAATGAGTACCAAATAATCCAACACTTGTTCCCTAATCTTCAATGGTAGAGCCTGTGGTTCGATGGCTCCCAATTTGAGGAGGTTTTATTCAGAGAGAAAACTCATGTGAAAGAGAAATCACTAAAATGTATCTCAGCTTTTTCATCCGGGCAGTAGTGGATTGACGACTGCAGCACTAGGCCAACAATTCCATCCTCAACATGTCTTCCTGTTGTTGTTCATTTGCTTTTTCTTTTAAGCATACCAAGCATCAGAACATTTTTTTAAAATCCAAACCCTAATAAAATCATGTAAGAGTGATTTTCAAATTAAACCAAGCTGTTATTGGCAGAAAATTTGAACCAGCATCAAGATAAAAATGAATGTACATCACTTGTAGATGCACAGTCTAAGAGTTGGAGTTACTTTTCTGGTAGTATCTCCAAGAAATCTTTTATATCAGGGGAATCCTCAGCAGGCTTGACAAATCTTCCTCTGTGCCAGAAGCGTTGAATAGAATTGTAGATAGATAATATTATCTTGGAGAAAGGATAGAGCTGGGCAACAAAGTTAGAAACAGCTGAACTACAGATGCATCCTGATATGTAAAACACAAGAAAGCTATTTGTATTTTGGCTATATGCAAGTGCTACCCCTAATCTCAGAAATTCAAGTTAGAACCTGAGTGTTGATGTAATGATGCTGATTTTTATGGTCAAATATTATATTAATTAATTTAACGCTATCATTACTACTGTTCACCTGCAAATACATAAATGATGTAATTTTTTTACCTACACAGTATTCAAAATTATTGGAATTTTAAGACATCATCAGGGAAATAATACACGTGATGCATATATTTAATTATGTTATTGTTCCTATTAATTACCAGAGAAGTAATAAATCACTGTAACCAGAAGGGTGGTTAGAAAGTATGAAAAGTAAGCTAAAAGCTAGGGAAAAGTAGCAAATGAGGAAGCTGCTTAGAACCATGGTGTCCAGCAACCGTATGGAGTAAGTTAGGAGGGAAAGCTATTGAAGCAATGAACATAAATGATTTCAAGAGACACCTAAATTGTTTCCGAAGGAAGAGGCAGAGGGAAGTTGTTAAAAAGAAAAGAAAAATAAAGTGGAAAAAAGATCAATCAAAAGAGAAATCTGTTGAACAGATGGTCATATTCTGTTCCTAGAATATCTTCATTTCTTAAAACTGTAAATTAAAGTAAAAATGTAATACATTTGCCCAGTAGCCTGAACTAAAAAATTGAATCTCACTCCCAGTTTTCATTTACTTGAATTCATCTTTCAGTGACATATAAAATTTGTTTTTGGAATACATGAGCACTTATCTTGTTCTACACTTCCCAGTGGAAGATGCACTGTCCTTTCAGGCACTACATTTATGCTCAAATTTCTCTCACCTAACTTTAGATCCTTTAGTGAAGTGTAGGCTCTTTCACCAAGCACCACAGAAAGCCCCAGACCACCCCTGAGCTCCAACCAAACATGAACCACCCTCAGAGGGTGCCTGTTACTGTCAGTGAGGTTTAAGAAGCCACGTCAGAAGACAGAAAATGAACTCATCCAGAAAGAGTAGAGTTCAAGGCTGTGGCCCATCTTGTGCTCCCAAAAATACATTAGGATAGGCAAGACAAAATGATGAAATCAAACTCTTATGCTTGTGTCCTGCAGGACTTTGTGGCTCCAGGCACAAATGGGTGCATTGGTACCACCAGAGACGCACTGAGCAACTGGTCAGGCAACAAAAGCTTTATCATCTTTTTCTTCCCCCACTGTGCTGTCACCTGCCGCACGTGGTAGTTTCCCTAAGAAATGGCCTATTTACAAGTAATTTTAGAGGACTTAAAACCTCTGGTTAGTTACATGAGATGGTAATAAATGAAGCCTGGTTCACCATAGGTGTCTTTCAACATAAGTTGTAGCCACATGGTATGCAGCAATGATTATTGTGTGCGTGTGTGAGCACATATATATGTGCGTCCAGATGCTTTCTGCTTTAAGAATTCACAACTGGAAAGGAAAATAATAAGCATAACCAGTTTGGGGTCTTTTTTAATGTAATGTTCTTCCATGGGTGCCAAACAGCAATAAATCACCTGCCCCTTCTACAAAAGAGACTGTTTTGAATCGGAAAGAGCTCAGCCATTTCCTGTATCCATCACCTCTTTGATTTAGGTTAAAGGTGGGTAAAGAGTGTTCTTCCTCACCTTCTGCTGATTTTCCTTCTTGTTTTAAGACAGTAAGAGGTATCAACAGCATCTTAAAATTTTATGGACAGATTATTGGTTACAGGCCTCCTGAACCACTTAAGGATGGCTGCTTCTCCATCCTAGCTGCAGAACAGCCATATAGGCTAGAACAATCTCCAGCAATACTTGAGAGGCTCCTTCATGCAGTCTCACTGACCCAGTGAAGGCAAGAGCTTGAATGCCATATCCTTGTCTGAAAAAATGCATTCTGCTCCATAAGCAGAAGAGAGAGGAGAATTGCCATGTGGCCTTGTGTAAGACCAGAAGAGCACAAACCAGCTCCAACAGAGACCCTTAAATTACAGTCTCAGGCTTTTTGAGTTTTTCCATTTGGAAGCTTTCATAGCTCCCACATATACAATAATAAGAACTAAGGATAAGATTTTAGAACCATACCACAAAATAGTACTTATCCCAAAGCAAACGTTTGCTGGCTGTTTGCTTGGGTGCATATTTAGTGACTGCATTTTTTCATGCAGCTTCCCTCATCATTGGTGGGAATTTGATAAGCCACCACAAAAAGAAATGAATGAGTGATTTAATTTCAAAGGCATCTTACCAGCGGGCTACCATCGGTCCAGCGGAAATCACGCTCAAACATCTTGTCATTGAGTCCAATCCACTGGTAGTCATGCCCAATACCTAAGGAACCAGAAGGATACTTCTATTAGCCTTCCCATAAATGGAAAAGATTTCACCAAACAAAATAAAAAGAATTTGCACAGAATGAATCAGACATCCTGTTCTTAAGATTCTTCCACTCATTATGAAAACAACTATTTACAGGCTGGTTTTCAGCTTTTCAAGTTTAATTTGGGATGTCTGTAAAAATGAGATTCTCATCTAACAGTTCTAAACCATCTTGTCTCTTCCCTGCTGATGGTGTCTCCCAAAGAAAACAGATTCATTTCCTATGAAATATGCATATGAAGGGGAGAAAAAAAAAAAGTAAAAAAGATTAAAATAATAAAAGCATGTATCTTAATCTACTGTTTTTAAGTTTTGGTTAGGTTGAAACCAGTGTTGTCCAGATCGTGCCACATATTGCTTTATGTCTGCTTAATATATAAAAATATATGGTGGCGTTGGCCATTGATGTCAGGTGCAAAAAAACCCCTAAAGTCTCCAGAAAAAAAATATTTCATCAACTTCCAATGCCAAAACAATAGTACCTGTTCCTCAAAACAAAAGCACTTTGTATGTAACAGATAATAACTTAATAGTGATAGGGAACTTTTGTTGACTGCAAAAATAAACATGAAGAACACAAAATGTGCCTTTTAAACATTCTAAAAGCGTATTTTAAGCTGGATATGGAAAAGCTGAGTGATGAGGAAGGTATTTCACTAGCTCTGAACCTCCAAGTGTCCACTCTTGTTCAGAAGAATCGTAACAGTACATACGGTTCACAAAGATCTGCTCTTCATGAGACAAGATGCTTGTCAAGTGCGCTCCCTGGAGACGGCATTCCCGTTCAGCCGTGTCCCACGTGCGCCGATGGGCAAAGTATTTGTAGCACTGTCCTTGGAACTTGTGCCAGCCATAATCACAGGTCTCCGTGTCTGTGACAAACACATAAATCACATCTCTGTAAAAGGGTGTGAAACACCGGAACGCTTCATGCAAGCGAACAGATTTTCTGCAGGGCAAAGTTTCAAGAAGATGCCCACTCATTAAGTAGTATAAATGCAAGAATCCACACTCATCCTTGAGACCTTATTACATTTTTAGGTAGGTCTATCTACCCAGTTTCAGTACAAGCTGCAAGAATATTACTTATGTAAGGAGCATAATTGCAACTGGCACCTTTGTGAGCCTCCACTGATGGATTTGCATAGTGTCCAGACAGTGCCAGGAGGATATCTTTAGTCCATAACTCAGGATGAATGAAATGTCTGGGTGTTGGACTGCAGTTAGTCAACATTTAATCTGAATTTCGGAGTCTGCATCAGTGGATGGGAATTTTTACTTGCAAGGACAAATACTTCTCTGAATGACTATGCTGAACTACCTTGGTTTGGAAGAAACTGATAAGTGATAATAATATGAAGGAAAGTGCTTCTGGTTGCTCAGTCCACAGATGCAAAGCTGCAGTTACTTTCTTTCTGAACTTACGCCTCCAAATCCTCCTCCAAAACTCATCTTTCTCAACAAAGTCTACCTTAATAGGCGTTAGGCATCAGTTTCTAAGGAAGACTGTAAAGCTGAAATACAAAGTAATGAAAGGCACATTGTCTGTGCTTGTATGAGGGATGGTACTGATAAGGACGCATAACACAGAAAAGTTCACATCAGCCACTGTATCCTTTCATCTAAAGAGAAATAAACATGAGCCTTGGAACGGTAACAATCCCTGGATTTGACGTTTATTATTTTGTCAAGGTTAGGCAGCTGTAAACTGAATAGATGGCAAGAAACAACAAAGTTACAGTTCCATGTTTGCTTCTGCCCCAACACTGCAGGAATGAATCACGGGCAAAAATCAGAATTAGTAAGACTGGCATAACAAATATGATGCCCGAATGTGTCTGAGGTGTGCTTGATGACGAGAAAAACTTGCCAGTTAGAAGAGAGAGAGCTTTAGAGAGGAATGGGAGAAACAACAGGGAAAGCTCAAGACTGTTTTGAGTTATGGCAGATGAAGTGGCATCATAAAGCACACTTCAGCACAAGATTACAGCTTGTTCTGCCTGTAGTGGGTTCCAGCTATCTAAACACACGATGGCTCACCCTGAAGGGCCTCAGTTGCAGGACGCTGAAGAACAGAAACACAAAGCTTGGCCTTCCCCACCCACCAAACAGGAATTTGCCACTTCCCACGAAGTTTTATCAATCCCCAAACAAAACTGTGCCTGAAAGCAAACATCTGGCCTTTCCAGAGGTATGGATACATTCTTGGTGTGAAATTGGGTTTCTGATTTTCAGTAAGTCAATATAGTCAATAGCCAATAACACACTTTGGTCTTTTTGCATTACTATAGAAAAAGCCAAATATTCCAGAATGTGCCAGCAACATATGACTACAAATTCTTTAGCTATGGCATTTCTTAGGTTTAAGCAGCTACCACGTGAAAGACAATTGTAGAATAATTATCTCACAACTTAAGCCTGGTTCTTAATTCATAGCAGGAATTGAGGCTATTTGCATCCTGAAGCACCAAAGTGTCTTTTTGTTTAAAAAAGTTTTTAATTATCCCATGATAAAAACTAGACTTTAAATGTACATAAATGGATTTAAAAAAGGCAAACGCAACACTTCAGAGGCTTACCAGAATTTCTGTGATTCAGTCATTGTCTTAGGAGTCTGGTATCAAAATCATGTTCTAAAAGTCATCAGTACATACATAAATATACCAAATACAAAGGCATAATGGAGCTTATGCTGATCATCTGTCTTCTATTTTCAACAACCTAAGCTGTAGAAAACTGCTTGTGCCATGAGTAATCCCAGCTATGAAAAAGGAATGTAATCTATACTACCAACTTGTTAGTTTTTTTATCTTTTCCCTCTTTGTCTTCCGTATGAGGTGCAGGCTACAGATACAGCTTTAATCTCTGGCATCTAGGCCATTTTAAAGTTTAGTCTGCCTTTGGCTTTCTAGAACATTTGTTTAACCACACGATGCTGACTAACAGGGCTATGTCCTTTATGAAGGCACTTAAGATTTTATTATTCATCTTGTTCAGGGACTCCCTTGTCCCACAGGAAAGAAGTCAGATAATAACAAGCAGTATTGCATGCTAGGAAAGTCATGGCCAGAGAGCATTTCTAGGCTATTCTAATCAAGCCTTCCCTGGCCTCTGCTAGGGAAGAAGTGCACAATTTGAGAGAAGATCAGCTGAGAGGCACATAGGGGTGACAAAGAGGTTTGGAAACACAGGCCTAAGCATGAATCAGAAATAATGAAATTTCTCTTCTTAAGATAGAGGATGCCAAACAATGAGATAGGTACTGTTATTTGAAATGCGTGCACTGCAGCGCACGTACAACTCCTTCCTCCTATCCAAAATGGTATGTTTTCCAAAAGGGAAAAGATGAATAACCTCTTCTACACCTGTTTGTAGCCCAAATCTACAAAGGCAGAAAAAGACAGACCTGATGGCTATAAAATGCATAGGATTTTTAGAAGGGAAAGCGAGAATTTTTTTTTTTTTTTTTTTTTTTGAGAGGAGAGGTTGATGAGAAGAGGGGAAAAAGGAATGGGGAAAAGGGGAGGCAGGAGGCTAGAGGATGAAAAATGTAAACGGGGCAAAAAAAATGTGAGGGCTGTTTCATCTCTGTAGTGTTTTGTCCTGAATGTATCTTACTACATTAACAAAGCTGAAAGTGTGACACAAAGGTAAGGGCTCCATATGGGTATAAGATGCCAGTGCCTTTACTGAACCACTAAAGTATAATTGCAGGTGGCTGTAAATTTTCTGACCCGATCACCTGTGAGCAGAGTAGGTGCAAGCACTTACTGAATACAATACTGCAAGTTCATTGTACACTTACCCAGGGAGGCAATCACAGCTTTCCATAACCTTATTCCAGAAAGCAATGGAAAGACTGAAACACTGCTTGCCTTATTTATGGTGTTTTAAAAGTTGTCTGACTAGTGTTAAGATTTATGACAATTTACAGGTGTTTTCACTGCTGTGTGCAGGAGTCACTTACACAGCTTCTGTTCTCTGTAAATGCAATTCTACATGTATAACAACGTCTCTAAACACTGCATTAAAAAAAAAAAGTTCTCTGTAGGTTTAATACATAGATAGGTACCACTATTTCAACAGCTGTAATAAGCTGCTGACAATAGGTCCTTTGTTTAAAGGAAGTTCCATAAGAGGCTTAAAGAAAATAAAGACTGAAACACAGGTACTAGAACATAAAGAGAGTCTCACTCGGCTGTGAATTTTATCTGTGACTCTCTGTCTTCAGCTAATGAACAAATGCCTGAGGCCCATTAGCCCACACATCTTGAGGAGAAACCATTTCTCTGGTAAATGCCCAAAATAATCCCTTCTCAGCTGAAAGACATCAGTTAGAGACCATCTGTTTTCAGAAAGTATCGTTGCACTGAGCCCTTCTCAAATACTTCCATCCCAAGCTACCAAGCCCTGAGAACAAAGTGAATCAAACGAGACGGGAGTAGTTGCAGACATTTGAACAATGAACTTGGGTTATAAAAAAAACATTGTTCCCGATATGATGATGAAAAAAACCAGTTGTTGTGTTTTCAGAACCTGGAAGAGAACAGCTGGTTGTACTGTCCCAGGGAGGCATGTCCCGTAACAAACACATATGTGCCATTTTGGCACAGGGGTCCGTGCACGCAGCTGCATTTGGTAAACAGGCTTGCCTAGGTGTGCCTGCAGAGATCCTGCAGTGGACAAAGCCAAGCCTTAAGTTTAAAACACAAACACCGTTCTTTGAAAGCAGGTAGGCACCAGTTAGAGTGGCAGAAGGAGAAAAAAAAGGAAAGGAAACTCTAGCCAGCCAAGGAAGGAAAAGGAAAATATAAACAGGTGCTCATCCAGCTCTCAAAAGGATCACTTATTCTGGAAACTGAGGTTCAGATTGCAAGTCTGTACCATTTTCTTGTTTCCCATGTAACTCTTCATGAAGTCAGGTACTCCTCACCACAAACAGATAATGCAACAGCAGCTGCGGGCTTCCATACACCCCACTGGTCCCTGGGGACTATGCAGTTGGTTCCACCAGCCCAGTGTGAGATGGAATTATCAAACAACCCTCTTCCTTCCCCAAACATGGAGCTTGCAAAGCAACACTTCAGGCAGAAAATCTGGGATAATCTGAGCTCTGGACTCATTTATCTGGACACCGAGAGCTCTAGTAAGGGCTTTTCACTGAAGCACAATAATGGAAAGACTGATGGCTCCCCCCAAGACAAAACTTGCATCAAAATCTACTGTAGCCTGCACTCACCCTTTGAAAAAGTGTTTTTGGGATATTTCTGCATTTTAAGATGTGATGTTCGAATGTGGCAGGCAGAATATGCATCCATACTTTGAAAAGACACATGTGGTGGGCGAAAGAAGGTATCTAACAGAGGTTCTCTATTCGCTTTTAATCTAGTCTGACCCAGAAGCAATGCTGTCTTACTGGTCTACCAATCTGGTTTAAAAAGGAAACACCCTCAGCTGCTCTATTTCTAACATCAGACAAAGTTAGTTCTCTTCAGGAAGAAGTTCCTGGGCTCAGATCGTCTGCTGAACTGCTTCCACCTGGCAAGAAAAAAAGGCTGTCAGGGAGCCAATTACAGCTGACTGAGTCTCGGGATTGATTTCCCTCACCCTAGGTTAGATCACCCTGAAGGCTCCTCTAACTTCTACCACCTGCTGGAGCTCCCTGACGTCCAGCTGTGCTGTTCCTCTGGTCACATCCCCTCCTAATGCTAACACAGGAGTAATACATCAGCTGAAGATCCCTTAGTCTAGAAAAGTCTCACAGGTGGAATTCTGAGCTCTATGCTTTTTCTATACCACACCAGCATCGTGGGCCCAGGACACGGTGGAGTTGTCTCCTACTTTAAGCTTCATGTCCAGAGACATTTTCAGCTCGCTGCTTCCATTCCCTGCCATAACATTTTAAATACTCAGCACTGTGCCTAAGAAAGCCCTTCAGCTTGACTTTTTTTGAAGGTTTCTAAAATGAACAGTATATATTGGAGGGAAAAAAAAAAAAAGGAGTAATGAAATATAATCTTGGTGTGTTCAACTCCACCTTTCCTGTGGCACCAAGGTACGCATTCTGTCGTTCTGGCTGGTCTTTAAATCTAGTGAGGTCAGGACTGGTGCCTTGAAATAAAGCCTGCTTGCCAGACAACCGTGTCTGAATCGCCAACACGGTTTTATTTTGTCTGGTGGAGTGGAAATTTGGCACTAAATGCTTTTCCCAAGTCCCAAACCACTACAGGACTTTAAGTGGAGGAAATTTAAATTCCAAAGCTGAGTGAGCAGGGCTCTGGTTCTGATTGACAAACTAGGAAATGTTCCCATTAACCACCTAAAATGCGCTCTCAGGTTGGTCATAAAAAGCAGCTTAAAGCTTCCACGGTACTCAGAGGCACTCGCTACTATGGATTTGCTGGAATGAAGGGGAGGAGGAAAGGAGTGAGAACATTTATTTCTTTTGTTGTGAAAACACTGTCAATTTATAATTTTGGAGAAAGCCCTTTCAAATTACAAGCTTAGCCAGACTACTGAAAAATTTAAACAGTGAAAAGTGCCCTAGCTGATCAGCTTTGAGAGTTTTTGGCTCTAACAAACAAATCTCTGTAGATTAAGCTGGAAGAGTTTGCAAACTGCTTTTCACTGAAGATCAGTAACAAACATGAAAATACACAGTATTAATTAAACAAATCCAAAAGTCTAGTTCATTCACCTGTGACCAAAACCATTCAGCTGAAGAAAAAGAGAAACATATTTTCATAATCTTCAGAAAGTACACTTTAAAAAACCATTTATTTTTCCCATGGAAATGCTTTCATTAATTTTGCTGACAGAACAGATTTTGCTGCCCTAATCCCCCTCCTACATGCACATATTGAGTAGGCATCTTGCACTGTAACTATTCCTTGTAAGTACAGTGGGATTTCTTGCAGGCAATGTTTTAACAATTACAGAGAATTGGATGTTTAATCTGATTTCAGTTGTCCAGTTTAGAAAGCCTTTTACAACATCCTTGTAATTGTCATCCTGCGCCTACTTTTCCTAAAACAATAACAGAACAAATCAATTTGAAAATTCTGGCACAAAGTTGTCAAGGCTACAGTACCCAGGGGATGGACATATAATCTGGCATATTCATTAGACTAGTCCTACTTTCCAGTGATGCTTGTTGGAAGCAATGGGTTCTAATATGTCTTTTACACTGTATATAATTTTTTAAGACAGAAGCTCTGTCAGAGAGTAACTCTGTTCTCAGTCATTATTCCATAAGCATCACTACAATAATGAGAGAGACTCGTTATGTGTCTTTCCAGTAGATTGCAAGCCTTGGAGCTACCTGAAAGCTGTACAACTGATGTTATTTTGACACTGAAACTGCCTAATATATCAGTTTATATTCAGTACAGCAGTAATGTGACTTCCAATCAGGTTAGCATGTGGATACACTTTGCTCTCATCCATCTACAAAAGACAGTGCAGACATAACCTTAAACAAAAAGTTTTAAAAAAAATTTTCCCAAACTTTTTTTGGAAGAAGCCACAAATCATGAGAGTCTATCATACTCAAAAATTATAATTTTTCCTCATAACTGATGACTTCCCACAGATTTTGACAGTTTCTTCCATCCTCTCTTTTTCAGGAGACTTTGCCTAGTTACTCCAGAAGGCTATTGAAATGAGAACAGATGACTCCAATCACTACAAATTAAAGAAAACACTTTACCTTGTTCACAGAGAGCACCTATATAGCTTGGCAGACACAAGCAAGTAAAGGTATTGAGGCCGTCTATACACGTGGCTCCATTCCGGCATGGGTTAGACTGGCATTCATCGACATCTACAACATAAAGATAAAAGTGTTTTTATAATCCGCCCATCTTCTAGAAGGGAAATGTTCTTCAGCCTTAGTCATACTTATTAGTAGGACCAGTTCAATTCAGAAGAATGAAGTATTGCGAAAGATCCAAGTGACCGATTTATTTGCATGAGAACTGGTCTCAATATGCACAACCTTCCTTTTTCTTCAATCACAAGCCAAGAAGTAGTTACCTCAGGAAATGTGACATTACTAATCCACAATTTTATATCCTGCACTCTGAATCCTGAGTTAATTTCTAAAATCTAGACCTTCAATTCCTCATCGCGTAGCTGAGAAAGAAGTGGTACTGTGCAGTGTGTAATATTTTCCTATACTGGTGGAAAATTTTACTTGAGTGTGTGACCACAGCACAGAAAATTCTCTTCAAGTACTAATGACCTCAAATATCTTCTTGAATCTCAAATATTGGAAATCTCATCATATACCATCTCATTTCAGTTTGCAAGGCAGCATGACCTGGCACCAAATTGCTTTGTATTTCTCAATTCTTCCTCGTCTTATCAAGATAAGGAGAAAACATCATAAAGATAACTTCACTAAATGACCAGTCAGGTAGTAAAATTTGTAGTCATGCACAGATGTCCTGCTAAATCTGTGGCTCTACAGTAAGCAAATAACATTTCTCTCCCCCGCTCCTTTGGCTGCTAAAATACCTTGTCTTCACCTTTTAGATTGAAGCACTAGTTCATTTAATATAATTACTTTGTGCACGTTATTTGCACAGGTTATAAGCTAGTACTCATCTTTATAAAGATCACACGGCATTTTCTAAGGAGCACTGTCCCTCTGAAACTATCACAGCTTAAACTTCAATGCGGATTTTGCAAACATCTTAGTCCAAAGTGAACTGCTGCTAGAGAGGTTAAACGTATCTGCAAACCAATGAACAGTTGTGCAATCCCAAGAATAATTGCTGCATTGTGTGAAAGGCTTTTCTAAAAATATTTTTATCTAAAAAAAAATAATTCTGTTCAAATTTTATGCTAGGTCTTATTTGTTCCAGTCATTTTGGAAAGCTCTCAAGTCAACATTTTATGCCTTTTAAGAAGAATATCCCTGAATCTTAAATCAACATTTTAAGCCTTCTATCCAGAATACTGCTGAATCCAGGGCTAAAAATGGTGAGGTTTACTTTCTTAAGAGCCACAGAACATATTTCTATATGGTGACTGCCCATGGATGTCCAACTCCAATTTGTTAATAAACCTTTAAGAGTTCTAGGAGACAAGAAGTGGGCAAATTTTTCTTTTATAATCTGAAAAAAAAGCGCAAAAATTATTATCTCTGATGCCCAGTTTGCAATCAGGGAAGCCATGTTCCTTGCCAAAGAAGATATGAGATGCAACATCTAAAACTTGATATCTACCAGCAACAACACATTAGGGAATTAGAAAACTCATCAACATGAGCTAGGAAAGCAGATAAGTTGTTCTGTTTATCATGTAGTGTCTTGCAGAACACAAACAGAACCAGGGTAATCCTGACAGTTATACTGCACTGACACCAGCCTTTGAGCGGGGTTGGTTTTTGTTGTCCCAAGCTATATATGATGAGTTGAATTCATTTTAGCAAAATTGTGTGAGTTTTTTTCCTTAAAAATTTGCAGGTAAGTGTGCAACAGGCAAATCCATAGTATTTTTTAGGGAATGAAACTTGCGACTTTTTAAAAGCCTAAACCAGCTCTGTGCTAAACAGCCAAAATGCCACTTTTATCACACTCTGGCTTGCTGTTTGGAAGTAAAAGCTGGTTATTCTGTACTGGTGAGTCTCTTGACTGATCATAGCAGGTAAACACAGATGTTACTGGCAGCTTGAAGTGATCCTCAGCTAGAAGAGTTACCAAAGTACTAATTTATACCAAAAATGCATATTATTATATCATATTTACAATTTCTTTGAAAAAATATCAAGCTGACATTCAGTGATCAGCTTCCCAGTCACATTTGGGACTAGTTTATTTTACGACCCTCTCCAATAAACACAAAGCTCTTAAGAACTATCCCAAATATTAATGTTTCTTTGGTTTTCTTTGATGTATTTATGTATTCAGTGTTATGAATTCTAGTTGTTATGAATGTAGTTCATTTATAATTCTCTTATGTTTGTATCTTTACACACCTGTGTACTTTATGGGGAGAGAGAAAAGGTAAGTGGACCTCCTTCATTTTGTTGTTCTCATCTTAAGTAAGACCTCACTGAAAAATTTTTCCAAATATCTATGTATTCTTCAACTTCAAAAATCAGCAGTTCTTCAGATCTCATGTGTGAAAACTTTATACTTAATCAGTATCTGGATGGCATCAGCTTACCTAGTTCACACTGCTCGCCGTTGAAACCTGGCAAACATGTACAGATGTAAAATGAACCCCGTGGGTAGCAGGTACCACCATTAAGGCAGGGATTGCTTTTGCATGGATCTTGGCCTGTTAGACAAGTAGAAAAAGAAAACTGACTCTGTAGTCTCACGGAACTGGCATCTTTTTGATTTTTTGGAAGAAGAATTCTTTCTTCATTTCTGCATTGATGCTGCAGGCTTTACCATAGTTACAGAAACTCTATTATCATAATAGGCTTCTAAGAATAAGATAGTTTTGTAATATAGTAAAGCTTATTTTCAGGCATCACTATTTGCAACTTTAACAACAACATTTACTATAAACCAGTATAATAATTTTCAGAATTACATTTTTTATAGCAATTTTTACTGCATTTGGTAGTCATGATATTCTATTGAGGATTTAGTTTGCATGGCATGACAATTAATTATAGCTGAAAAGAGTTAAAGATATGCAAAATGAATGGAAAATGCTTTTTTTTTTTTTTGAACAGGGTTAGTTTATGTAGAATGATTGGGTACACAGAACATACTGGCTGGCTGCTGTTGTTTCACTTTGTTATATTTAATCAGTCAATGCCCACAAAGTCTTATCTTATCTCTTTGAAAGGATGTTTTCATACATGCATATTTCCCACTTGTCTTTCTTAAAAACATATTTCTAAAATACAAATCAACATACTGTATATATTTGTAACTGAACTGAACATTAAAATAAAAGCTTACCTGCTGTGAAATCCTCGGTTGTTATGGGAGTTAACATTTAAATAGCTTTCTCTTGCAGAGCTTTATGACTTCTAGTGATGTTTATTTCAACTGAGTTTAGACACCTAGGCATTTGCATTTGATTTAATGCCTGGGATCAATCATTTACACAAATAAGACGCACAAGATAACCAATCCTAAGTATTAGCTTCTCAGAGTTAGAGGAAAATCATGAAGACAGTCCTTCTGGGACACAAGAAGAAAGCCATGGCTGTGAAACCTTACAAAATGGGCAAGAGAGTTCTATAACCTAAGTTAATTCAGAGACATGAGAAAAGTTTAGACTTTTGGTTATATTTTTCCAAAACAATCTGACTGTGGTTTATGAAGTAAAAGATAAATAACATCTATTTTGCCCTTGCAAGTCAGACATTCAATGTCTTCTTAAAGTAGCAAGTTCTCTATCACTGGAAAGCAGAAGGTTCACTTGAAAGCCTCCAGAAGAAAATCCTGTCTACAAACGTGTAGGATTGTAATTAAGTGGGAGGCATCTCTCCTTGGAGGCTTTGAAAAAATCTGATCATACCCATAAAACAGGTGCTTGCTTTAGGACTGCTTCACTTAAAAGTCCCAAATCTAGGGCTATGTTAAGCACCTAAAAATGTTTATTGTGTGTTTACTGTCTTCTTGTCTTCCTACAGACTGGATATTTTCCCAGTAAAATTTTCAAATTGACAGCCACCTGGATTACTTGAGGGAAAATAATAGAAAACCCTACAAAATTAAGCCAGTTCAGATCTTTCCTCAACTATACCTGGATAAAGTACAAAGTGACACTACTCATACTGATCCTACCTGCATCGTCTATGTGTTTGGTGAAATGGTGCCCAATAACCACTATATAAAACAAAATAATGTGGCAAATGACATCTAACAAAAAGATCTGTAATACATGAGACAGACACTGTATCAACCAGTTAAAGATAGAGACAGGCTGAAAAAGTGAAGTCTCGGTTTTCTCTTGTCTGGGAAGTTATCTTGTAGGTTAAGAGACGTTGATTTTTGTAGAAAATTCAGACCCTAAAACGCTTACTAGCTCTGCTTTCTAAGTCAAGATGTTATGAAACAACCCTACCTATAAAGCTATAAGTATTATCATTGTGCTAACACAGAGCAGCTATCAGACAAAATTATCTGTTGGAAATTGGAAAATTAAATAATTAAGCTGATTTCTCTACCACAGTCGATGTTACCTTCCTGTCTTTTAGAACTGGCCGGTCACCTCAAGTTTGATCCAGAGCTCCACGACGCAAACACTCAGGAAAAGTCGCTGAGCCTGAGTTTCCGTCCCCCCCTTGCTCCTTCACTTTCCAGGGGTTATAATCATGCAGATTTCAAAGCCTGAGGCTCACGAGTTCTGTTGTTATTTCACACGGTGCTGATTGTCATACCTCTCATCAGAGTTAAGACACACATTTACAAGTATCACAACAGACATATACGACAGTGATCATATTTGGGAGTTACCTGGAATTTGCACTGCTGTGCCTTCAACTGAACCCACACTGGTGCCAATCAGGAAATCTGATCCATTAGTGACTTCCGGAAGGGAAAATGATGAAGTTACAAGTTCAATAGCATTTGGTCCCTCAGAGCTTATCGTTGATGGCTCATTTTGATATGGACTGTTTCCAGGGGCAGGGTTGTTTGTTGCAATGTTAGAAGAAATTGTCGTGATCCCCTCTCGACCAAACAAAGCTGATTGTGTTTCCAAGTTTCTATCCAAAGGTTGTGAAGATGAAGCTACCATTGTAACTGCTTCCTGGGCAGGTTTAAGTAGTTCACGTTCAACACTATTGCGTGAATCTGAAACAGGTGTGGAAAAAAGCCATGGGATCTCTCTCTCAGTACTCCTGTCACCTTCTTGATGGGGGTTGTTCGCTCTGCCTGAGGAAGCTTCAACTTTTATTGTGCTAATTTTTGGAATATCTGTGCTTGCTTTTTCTCCAAAATTCAGAAAAGCAGTAGGCAAGACATGTATTGATGGAGAATCTCCAGAAACAGTAGCTTCTTCCTCAGCAGCCGTATCAGTTACAGAGTTTTCTGTCTCCTCTGTCCTGTCTGTTAGAAATCTATTAAAGTGAGTAGTTGTGCTTTCAGTAGTTGTGCTTTCTGAAATAGGCTTGGGAGAAAACTCCAGCAAAGAAGACTCTGTTCTGTCAAGGAGGTCTGTAGTAGGTGGTTTGTATGTTGCCGCAATATCCGAACTAACCTCTTTGAAGGTTCCTTCTGATGCATGATTGGACTGATTGGAATCCTTTGAGGATGATGTACTAGGAATGACTACCTCAGGGTACTCAGATACTCCATTAACTAACTGAACAGTTACTGAGGATTTAGGAGTAGAATAGAAGTTTACTGAATCTGTTTCTTCATATTCTGCTGATGCTGATTTTGTGTATACTGTAGGATGCTTTTCTTCATTCTTGCTAGATGATACAGTCGAGATGTGGGATGTATGCTGTGGGGTAGCCGTACTTACATCCAGCACGTCAGTTGTCAAAGCTAAAACTGGTGTAAAAGAAGGAACCACAGGCTTCTTATCGTCCAGTTCTTCTTGGCCCATTCCAGAAAAGCCAGAGACAGGGATTGCTTCACTTTGTTCTGCTATTACTTGGTTGTTTGCTGAAGTATTCAGCTCATAGGTGTCTTCTGTTGTACTTGATACCATAGGTTTAGACCCATGAGGCACATGAGGGCTTGCCAGCGATGGTACTGTAGGGAAGAAAATGCCCAATTCAGAGATTTTGGTCGTGATGAGGGTTTCTGTTGCAAACTTCATGGCATTCCCTGAACCCAAATCTTTGTCATCGGATTTTGGTCTGTGCTCAGCTGTTACTGATTCACCAGTTGGCTGGCTGGAAGTAGTCACAGATAGACTGTCACCAGATCCAAGTGTCTTCTCTTTGGTTATGGAAAAGTTAGGTGTTGAATTGTATTTCTCCCCTTCAGCGATCATGCTATCATCACCGCCATATGTTGATTGTAAGACAGGATTTGGCATTGTCTGCACACTTATTATATCTTCAGGCATTGATTTTGAATGGTCCATGTCTATAATAGTTGTTTCTTCTGATGGGATTTGAAGTCGTTCTTCAATTAGTGTAATATCACCATAAACAGAAACATTCAGTATAACACTTCTTTTGTCATCAATCATGGGAATAATTTTCTCGTATATCCCAGTATCACTTGTTAGTTCTTCTGATGTAGCTGTCTTAGGTTGAACAGCAGACGGATTTGCCACAATCTCTTTTTCTTCTGTAAAAAGGGATGATAGTCCTGTGATCAGAGTCTGTGATCTATCTATCGTTGCCTCTGTTGTCGTAACTTCAGAATAAACTTCCCCAGGAACAATAGATGAAGCATTTAGTTCCACTTTTGACACAGGAGGTACTGACAAATGAGTAAACATATCAGGAGAGGATGAATCCAAAACGCTAACCCAGCCAGATCCTTCTCCAGAGCTTTCAGACAATATTCCGCCTGGCAACTTTGTTGATGAAGTTGCAAGTGATTGTTCTGTTTCAAGATCAGGATTTCCATTCAGTATTACAGAAACAGAAGTTACGCCGTCTTTAATCAAGAAATGTGAAGTTTCCTCTTGAGAAACAGATTTAGAAGTAGCTGTTGTCCTGTCAGTTTCATTTTGTCCCCTCCTATAGTTAGTTTCTTTATTGTGAGTTTCTTCAATCACAACAAAATAAGGTGTCGTGTCTTTAACTTCTTTAGAGCTGAAGTTCTTGGAACTCTCTTCTGCTAAAGCTGGAGAACTGGTGATTGTGGAGCTGGGGAGCTGGTCTTCCATTTCTGACAGCAGCTCAGTTACAGCACTTACAGCTTCTTCATTAACTTCAGCGTTTGAATGAGTGCTTCCTCTTTCAAAGTCTTGTGTCTTGCCAGTTGAAAGGTTGGGTCCCACATTTGCAGGATGAGAAGTCTGAGGACTTGAAGTACTCATGATTTCTTTGACAGCCAATGGCACTACAGAAGGAGTAACAGAAAGGTCATCTCCTGATCCTTGTCCTGAAAATAATGGATCACTGATGAGCTCACTATTTGCTAGCTTTTCTTCTTTAGGTGTCAGGAGTGATCTGGGAATATTTTTTGTAGGGAAAATGTTTTGTACAAACTCCTCCTCTTGCTCTGTATCTGTAACTGGGGAGCTTAAGTATTTCCTTTCAATCTTTACAGACTCAGTTACTCTGTCATCATTAAATGGCAAAAGTATTTTTTTCACAGATTCAGTTTCAAATTTCTTTTCTTCTGAATATGGGCTGATAGTTGGAACATTTAAGAATCCCAGATGTTCATGGTTAGCCTGTGTACTTTTAAAGAACGAGTCTATTGTTGTTTCTTCAGAAGATTCTATAGCTTTTGGTGAAATTTCCCTTGGCCTGTCTTCCCCAGAATGTATATCTTCCACCAAAGGAAGTTCGGTGGTAAAAGCTCTCTCTGTCACTTCAATTGTTTTCTCTTCCATTCTTATGTCAGTTACAGTTCCCATTGTGGTTACTTCATGTTCAGTACTTGTGACTAGTTCATAAGGTTCAGTAGTGAAGGCATGATCCACAGCTGGTGTGCTGCCAACTTCTTTGTCATACTTTTCTTGTGTTTCCAGTCTCCCTGTGGGTGAAACTGCTGTTTTTTCAAACGATTCAATGAATGTGTCTGCTTCTCCAGATCCTTGATCTCTAAATGAGAAATGATTTCCAAGTATTTCTTCAGTAGGTCCATTAGACATTAGTTTTGTGCTGCTGCTGTCACCTTTGAATTCCTCTCCAGAGCCATGCTCAATCAGGAGAATCTTGCCTAATGAGACAGTTGAAGAACTAACTTTTGAATTTTTGCTTTCTGTTGATTCAGCTACTGCTTTGATACTGTCAGTACCGTGTGTCACCATGATGTCTTGAGGGTTGTTACTAAGCATTGATTCCGTTGGTGATATGACCTCACCTGTTTCTAAATCTTCAGTTTTAACTCCTTTTGCAACATGAGATATTATCTCTTTTCTAGAACCAGGACTAGATGTTACTTCAGAAGGAGCCGTGTAAGTTGGTTCTGTTTCCTGGTTTTGTTCTTCCAGGTTTCCCGTACCAAATTCTTCCTGAGACATCTGACTTGTTACTCCAGATTCCTCTGTCAAGCCATCTGACCCAGTACTTGAAACTGATACTACTGATTCAACTGTTCTTGCCTGTTCTTCATATTCTGTTGTTGCATTCTTCAGTGAAGCATTAGCTGTGCTGTAAATGTTTCCTTCATGCTTTTCTGTTTGTGTTTCAGTGACAGGCCTTAATGGTACTGAAGTCAAACTAGCAGACTCAATGACAACGTCTACGTCTCCAGAACCTGGATCAATAAACGGGGAGTCAGTACTTACCACTTTTCTTGTGGGACCCCCTGAAAATATGTCTGCTGGTTCTTCTGCTGATCCTTCATTTATAAAAAACTTCTTCTCTCTCAAGAAAGGAATGGTGGTGACCTTTTTGATTTCAGAACTTATGGTATCTGTTACCGGTACTGTTTCTCTGAGCAGAGTAGGCTCCTGACTTACAGGTCTGACTTCACTCGTAGTGCTTCCAAGTTCACTCAAATCCAAATTTCCCCCTGCAGCAGTAGCTGAATTTTCCAGACTTGAATAAACAGTGGTCTGTACTTCCTTTTCATCTTCAATTTTCTTTTCAGTTACAAGAGAGCTGTCAACTACTTTTTCTGTCATAAACTCAGACACCGAATTGGTGGCAACGGTTACTGTAGAACTTTGATCAAAAGCAGAATAAAGACTGTTTATTCCTCTGGGCAAAGCAGAGGTGATTCCCAAAGCCGTTACAGGCATTTCTGTTGGCAGTACTGTGCCAGAGCCCAAAGAACTATCTTGTACTGGAAGTGTTTCTGTTACTGCTGCTTCTGTTGTCATGGCTGAAGTTATAGTGAGGCCCTCTTCCACATCTCCAGAGCCTTCTAGAACTATAAAAGAAGAAGCACTCATCTCAGGCTTTTCTGTATGGCTGCTTTCCAGAAGCATTTCATCAGGGAAATGTGCATTAAGTTTAATAGTTGATTTATAATGATCTCCTGGAGCAGGGGTCACCTTTTCTGGGATAAGGTCTTTCGTACCTATGCCTACTGTAGCAGTAGTAAAAACTGCATCCAGAGAGGCAGTTACAGCAGAACTTTCCACAGTAAATGCATCAGAAATTATATCAGAATTTTTTTCATCATCTTTCTTTCTTGACATTGTCACAATTTCTGGGAAGACAGAACTGGATAAATCTGATTCAGTGGAGCCATCTCCAGAAGATTCGCTAGTAATCAAAAGCACGTTTTTTGTATCTTTAGTAGAACTCTCAGTTCCATGCCATGTTACGGTTTCTTTATTTCTTTGGAGAGACTGCTCATATGAAGAAGTAATGGCTATTGATTTGTCTGTTGTGGCAACTTCTGACTCACCACTATAAACAGGTTCTAACATTGCAACATCTGCTGTCGGTTGTGTAACTTCAAACACCCCTATTACTTCTCCAGCTTTGTTTGGTTGCATGGTACCAGAAGCTTCAGTTTCAGGTATTATAAATGAGTTTGTTTCATTGATTTGAGAAAAGGTCACATTTTTTGAATGTGCAACGCTTTCAATTTGATCACTTCTCGCTTCCTCAGCTTTTGTGCTCTTAGGTGCACTAGTAACTTGTTGCTTTCCATTGATGAACTGCAAAGCTGGAGGAGTTGTAACATCAGTAGTATTTTCACAGTCTTCCTCTGATTCTTCAAACTCTATAATGTTTGGAAAGAAAGGATCCAATATAATATATTCAGACGAATCCTGCACAGAGTCTGAAGTACAGGGTTCAGTCTGAGCTGATTCTGCATCAATGTGGGGTTCATCTATTGCATGAGGAAGCATATGGCGACTGAACAGATCCAAAAATTCATTCACCGGATGATCTGCAAAAACAAAGAGAGCTTTTCATAATCCCTAAGTGACAGTGACGGTTGCGCGTTATAGTAGACATATGAAGTACAAGCAATCCATTGGAGAGAAAAAAAAAAAAACACAACAAAGAAATTCAAAATGAAACAGTAAATTCAGTCTGTTCTTCTACTGGCACAAAGTTAAATGCTGCCACAGTGTTTGACTTTTCCATTGAAGCCTTTGTGTGTGTTGAACACATTGTGTGATACTGTTGTTTGCTATGCATTTTTAGTCCCAAACCCGCAGCTGGACTAATGGATCCTACACTGTTCAGCAGAGATAAGAAATAGAGAAGATGAAAATCACTTTTAGATCAAAAGACTCTGGTCCCAACCAGCTGCAACAGCTTCCACAGGTTTAAGACACCAGCTAAGCTTCATCAAAAACTGAACTTAGACAAAGCTAAGCAAGGCAAAGCCTAAAATAACATAGGACATACAGAATATGCCTCTGCAATTCCATTTATTCTCAGTATAGAGTAATGCAAAATAATAACACCATACAAACTACATCATTCACTCCATTCTTTACACTTCAACCCTGGGTCAGCCAATAAAGTCTCACTTTACAAAGTTGCTGCATGTAGCATTATAAATCCTTAAGAAGAAAAGAAGAAAAAATATCCCAGATTCGTAAATCAATCACCATACAGACAGTAACATAGGTAAAGTCCAGTTATTTTCTTCTGCTTACTTTGAATTTTTTACACATTCCCACAGATTGTAAACATCTCATTTTTTTTTCTAGGGGGCCAAGCAGATAAAAGAGAGGAAGGAAGGAAGGTAGGAAGTTCTAAGTAGACAAGGTTTTAGCTCCTGAAGCCCTGGTGAATTCCTCTAGGATTTATGGTCCCAAATGCCATAGACAACATTTAAAGGCACTCCCTCAGCATTAACATTACTTAAAATCTTCTATTCCAGGCAACAGGTGCTACCCTCATTGGGGAAGACTAACCACAACAAACAGAGGACACAACAGACTCAAAAAAGCCAAATTTCAGTCTTGGCCAACTGACATGGAGCTGGAAATTTTGCACTGAAATCTTGAATGAATATTTCTTTCTTTCAAGTCTATGTTTATAACCGTTTCATCCAAAGCAAAACTATTGTTTGCTGGTATAAACTGCCCATGGACCTTTGCATCTGCTGGTAGAGGATCCAAACCAAGATACAGGACTCCTGTCTTATAGCGCTGTCGGCAAGGATTGCTCACCAAAGAGCATTTGCAGGTATTCTGGCATACCCACTACATGACAGAGACCAATTTTTAAGTAAATCTTCCTCATTAAAACTATTTGCAAGACATAAAAAATGAGGACCTGACAGGTAAAGTATTTCATTAGTTTGAAGTAAATCCCCTGCATAATGAACGCCATTTAACCTCTATGACTACTGAGGCCTCAGAGATACAGTTATCAGGTGATCATTCGGGAAAAGAATGTATTAAATCACATCGCCCTGACACAGAGCCCTGTGAAAGGCTTGTGATTCTTTGGCTTAGGGTGTTTTGAGTGTGAAAATTGACTGCAACGTGGGTCTTGGAAAGGTCATTGCAACTCTATCGAGAATTAATGTTCTAATATCTCACGTTGTATTTACAACTAAACTCACGAAGTATTACTGAACCTTTATTTTGCTAAACCTCCAGCTGAAGAGTAAATGGCAGCTTCAGGTCTGTTTTACAAAGAACATGTAATAAAATTCCCTGAATCTGAGGTTTTTGATCTAATTTTTAAACAACTTGAGAAAAATTAAGATCCATGCCAGCCTTACGGAGAATAAATCACCTTCAGCATTGTGTATTTCCACTCAAATACTCAGTTTGTATGGCACTAAGCTCAGCATTCCTTGTGCAACAAAAAAAAAATGGGTTTTTTTAGCCTCATTTCTGCCTGGGTGTTCTATATTGCTCCATTGAAGCCCAGCATCATTGCACTATGACAGCTCTATGAGATGACTACAGAATTGAAACTCCTCAACTCCCTCACATGCACTTGTTGAGAGTTCTTTCATGCAACGCTTGTAAAGAGAGAATTTGTCCCTCTTCCTTCCTCCAGTAGGTTTTACAGAGGCTGCCCAATGCCACAGAAAAATATAGCTTCTGCAGCTATTTATTTGACTCTTCCCAGATTTCCTTTTCAATTTTTGTTCAAGCAGAAAAACAAGAATTTAGTTTAGTTCAAGATTTGCAATATGATGTGGAAAAGCACGTCCACACCTGACTAATAAAGTCACTGTCAGAATCCATAGATTTTAGCAAACAGCAAGTCTACTCATTATACCAAGGAATCATATTTTTATAAAAGCAGAAGCTCAAATCAATACAGAATTGTACATCTTCTATTCAAAACTGTGAATGCAAAAAATACCTAGGAATTCAATAACTGAAAGGGGAATGGCAAGTTAAAGCTGCTAGGGAGCTTTGAGCATTTCTGATTCTCAGTAAATTCACTATAAAACTACTGCAGCAACATACAGAACAAGAGAACTACATATAGAAATACGCACGGGCAAGAAAGGTGGCTTGTGCTGCGTCCACAGCTTAAGAAGGAATATGTATAAATAACTGGGTATATAGACTAATGTGGCATAAGGATTAATTATGATTTCATACACAGCTGTTGGGATTGTGCGCACAAAGCACATAGCATGCTTTTGCACATAACTGTACATTAAAAAAGAAAATTATAAACCCTGGATGGGACTGGATAGGCTGCAATTTGTAGGAGGGTACCATGACTAACAAGTTCTGACCAGTGTATTATTTTTGTAGCAGTGCACACCTGGGAGTCCCTCAAATTACTAGCTCACGCTAAATCATTTATGGTAGGTAATAAATTTAATGAACAACATCTGTTCCAAATTCACCTAGAAGACATATACAAATTCTTACATACGCAAAGATCTCTATCAGACCTCGCTTTTACTTTGTTAGCTTTTTCAAGATCTCACACGCCACAAAGATCCACATAAAAGAACCTTAGCTAAAGGTATGATATTCCAATAATAAACTTTCAGGAGGCTCTTTCATTAAATATTAAGTGGTTTTGTTTTGTTATTTATCCAAGAAAAAAAAAAACAAAAACCAACCAGCTTTTAAGAAAATAGTAAAGAATACAATTGAATTATTTTTTTAATTAGAATTTCTTCTCCTTTCTAGAGCTTTGATTATTCAGTGTTAACAAGCAAGTTGCCAATGTTCAGGGTTAGCAGCTCTGAAAAATTCTCTTAAACCCCAGAGATGGCCAATAATCTACACAACAATACAGCTCATATAACATGTAACTTTGTCATCTAAGAAAAAGCAAGCCACTAGGATGAAAACCTAAGTGCTATCATAAAATACGAATACAGGAGGGAAAAGTCTTATCTGTTGAACTGGTTTGTTATACCCTTAGGACAGACACATGAACACTTGCAATAGTTTTAAACTGGCTAGATGCAGCTGACATATGTTGCCCCTACTTGTGCTCATCTCCATTCCAGCTGCAGGTAAAGACATATAGACCTGAGACTATTTATAAGAACAAGGCCTCTTAAGGAAAGGCTTCTACATCTGTTTATCAATAGTTCACACATTATCATGGCAAACAAGCAAAAAGAGCAGTGGTTCAAAGAGGAGCTTTGTTACTATGACTCCAAGAAAAAGAAAGTAAAAACAAGTAGCTAAAAATTAATAAAACCAAGGGCTGTCAGTTCAGACTGCCAATCCAAACGTGTCCTAAAGAAGATTTATCAGTAAAGCCTCCTGTTGAGGAAAGTTATGAGGCATGCACTGAAATAGAGATGAAATAGATAGGTGGATGAGTGCATATGCAGCCTAGAGTGATTCTTAATGCTTTAAATATGTCGAGATGTTTTAAATTACTTGTATGGAATAGGCATCTATCTCACTAACAGTCAATTATGTGTAAAAAATGGAAATTCCCCTGGCCACAGGGTGCTTTTTAGCCACAAGAGGACTTGACTGCTACCATGCAAGACCACAGAGCAACTGATTGGGGTGGCATTAATTTCTATTGCAACCTTTCTAATGAAAATCAGTTCTAAACCAACGTTAATTTTTCACTGGATCAGATATAAAGTTGCCTCTATGTTACTGAGAATTTTTTCTCAAGAAGACTTTTAGTATTCTACAAAGAACCCTAAAAAGGCTTTTCCAAGATCATTTTTGAGGAGACAGGCAGTGAAAAGCATTTTCTCTCTCTGAAACCTTCAGATAAGCAGCTGAAGAAGAATTAATAAGGAATTAAGTAGAAAACAGATTCTACCATTTAACAGTTGCTAATTATTTCATTTTCCATGTTGAGTCACCTTGTTTCTTCCCTACAGATATGTACTCTGCATTTATTTGCATATGTCTCGTCTTCTTTACTACAGTTGGTGTTGCACAATACCCCAGTCATCACCTCCTGCAGAAGACTCATCACACACACGTGATGATAAACTTTCACTCCCTGACAACAGCCTAAAACGTCACCTCCATGTGATGGGATGCTCTGAGACCGAGGTCAGAGGTGTCTGGAACTAGGACCAGGAGACAAGCAAAATCACAGAATCCTAGTATTGCCTAGGTTGGAAGGGACCTTTCAGATGATCTAGGCCAACCATCGACCTAACACTGACAAAATCCATCACTAAACCGTATCTCTAATCTGTAAAATACCTAACACCTAGCAGTCAGCACAATGGTTCAACTCATCACAGAAGAACAGACCATCACCTTAGGTAGGCTGTTAGATGACAGCTCAAGTCAGATGTCTCAAGCTTCACCACAGTCACTGATCAGATCCTTACTCATACAAAAAAAGTTATTCTGAGACTTATTGCAGGAACAGATTGTAAAAATATGCTACACAAAGCATGCTGATGGCAATGAGGACCAAAGCAGGTGCACGAATCTTAATTTTCCTCACTTTTATACTTCCATACAATTTGGAGCAGACCAAAACTGCTACGAAAAGCGGATCCAAACAGACAATCCGCAGGATAGTTCAGTAAAGATGCACACTGTGTTAATGGCTTTAATCTGTTGTCTCAAAACCCTTGCAAGTTTGTGGGACAGTCCTAGAAGGTTTGTTAAGGTGACCTACCAAGCGCGAGCCTACAGTCAGCAGACTTAAATTCAGCCAACAGGTGTCTCCACTTCATCCGGAAAATATCTAGGAGTCCCCAAAGTAGAAAAGGTTCAAATGGTTTACTTAAACCTTCTGAAAGGCCAGTGAGGACTCATATCTGGGCTTGGGAGAGGATCTAGCATGAGGAAGGACTCAAACAGCTTTATGTCGTATATTGACTCCCCCAAACCTCAGCTCTGCCAGGGACCAGATTTGCAGTCTGGGTGGATTCAAGCAGTTTTATGACTACAGCTTGCTGAAACTCTTCCAGTGAAACAAAACTCAACCAATTCCACAGGAATGTGTCAGTCTCGTTGAATATATTTTGTTTTAAAAGCATACAGAAGTAAAGAAGCAATCTGACAAGATGGCCCCCCACACAAAAAACAACTTAATTTTTTTCTTTCAAAACGTTTGCATTTAGTTCTCCTCCTTAAAATGTTACTTTTAAATTGGAACAGAAAGCTTCAATTTTACAGAAATAAAAGTTTCTGATAACATCTTTTGGGACATTTTGTTTCACAGAAAAGAGATTTTTTTTTATTGCTCTTTTCATCTCATTTCAAAAGAAATAAGATTTTGAAATACAGACGTTTCCTTCTGAAAGAAAATTCCAAGTGTCAGCCTTCGGTACATGTAATTCCTCTAACTTGTGCCATCTTGTAATATCATTAACCTACCTAAGCACGGTCAAAGTGCAACAGTGCTTCAGGCATACCCTATCTACCCTGTCAGGAAAAGGTGGGAATACTGCCAAGGAACTGGTCTGAGGTGTTAAAGAAACATGGCTACTATTATGCACACCTAAGTAAAAGAGAGTAAAGAAAGGTCCAGAAATAATTAAATTTTTGATTTTTTAATCCTTCTACCTCACAGTAACATGACTAGTATATATGATGAGGTCTAGTAAAATCCAGTTCTTGATTACTGTTTGGTCTAAATAAACAAAAGGTTTTATTTAGTTCACTTAAAAATGTTCCCCAGCTGAAAATATATTTCCAAAGTTTTGTTAACTTTGGCTCACTTTAGAAATGCTTAAGGATGTAGAGGCACGTTTCAATAGCTTTATTTCTTTTTACCTTCTAATTTTTATCAAAATGTATGTTTTGTTGTCCCTCTGACAGTCAAAAGAGAAGTTTGCATTTTATAAATCTCATCAGCAGTAAAAAAAAAATAAATATCATATATATATTGACTGTGCATAAAAATCTCAACTCCTCAAATAAATTTCTGGAAGAAAATGTTTGAAAAGAATAATTTCTGCACAGCTGGCTGGGTAGGAGTTGAAAGTAATTCAAGGTGGGTGGTCAGTCTTGCCTACTCAAATTCACTTATCCAGTCTGCTTTACCATATTTGGGTCTCTCTGCTTCCACAGAAGACACAGCCCTGTTGAAAACCTGAGCATCAATTGCTGGTATGTTCCTGTACTGCAGCTTTTTTACAGCTATACCATTCCCCACAAGCTCCATCCCAACAGAGTTGTTGGCTATGACCAGAAACACCTGTGGAAAGTGGATGTTGTCTATGCAGACATCTGTTTTGCACAGGGCTCTGGCCTCTATGGTGGCGCTTAGACAGCTCTGCCAAATTTTGAAGTAATAGACATGATGATGCAAAAAACATGTCAGAAATAAAGGAACTGTTTTATTATAAAAGGGTATCATGAAGCCTTCTGGCAATCTCTGGTGTTTCCTTCAGCTTCATTGCTTCCTGTGTTCCCCCCCCCAACGCAATGGTAAACTTGTTAAGAAAAAACAGATTGAGTAAAATGTCAAGTTGTTAAGAATGGCAGCCGTGCGGTGTGGAGTCTAAGCCCCAGTAAGTGCAGGATACAGTTCCTTGGATAAGGACTGAATATTTTTCGTACACTATTCTAAGGCCCCCTACTCCCACTTCCTCTCTGCTCCAATATGTCATTAACAAAACGATGCTCCAGCCAGCGGTGTCTCCTCCTGAGCAGTCCCCGACACAAGCATCCTTCCAATGACAACATTTTACTTACTGCCTACGGAGAAGACAATTCTAAAACTCTGCAGGGCTAAACAACCCAAAGCTAAACAACTGGCAAGCAATAAATCATTTTCTCCAGCTGAAATCCTAAACAAAGCAAAAAGTCAGACTGTGCAGGCACACGGTATCTGGATTAGCTGGTCTGTCTGGACAGAAAAATCCAACTCCATGGGACAACTCATCAGGTTAGGTGGTAAACAGAAGAACTGGCTGGGAACAAAAGCAACTGCTCACCAAAAAGACCTTAGGCTTGATCTCATGTGTGGTCTTCCATGACTGAGGTGGAAACAGTGAGATATCAATGTGTCTTGCCCTTTCCTAGCCCACTTCACCACCATCCCTTTGTTACGCCATGTAACACCAGGACGACCTCAAATGCTTCTGCTTTTACACAGATGGAACAAGAAGTTCTGGCACTGCTAACAAGGGAAGAGGTTGTGCCCTACCAGAAGAACCAAAAAGGACTTATCACAACAAAAACCTGGGGCAAAAGTCAAAATACTATAGTTACAATTTTAAAGCAGATGTCCACCATTTGATTATTCCTATGGCTGCTCAGATGTGCAAAGCCCTGAAATGATTATACCTTCCCCTGTCCCTCTCTCCAGTAATGTCAACAATATTTGGCTTTAGGAGCAAACTTATCGTGTACTCCTTAATGGGGGAGTTCTGGAAAAAAATAGGTTGATATCATACTAAGGTAGGAGCAATAAAGGTTGGTTTACATGGTATACAGGTGCTAAACTTTACTTTCTTAAGTACAGTCATTTGTCCCAAAGAAGGAATTTTATGTGGCAAAAAAACCCTCAGAAAAATATTCTGAGGTTCAAGCTCTGTTTATATATGTGACTGTCTAGAAAAGAAAGAAAGAGAGGAAGCAAGGAAGGAAGGAAGGAGGGAGTGAGGAAGGAAGAAAGGAAGGAAGGGTAGAAGGAAAGAAGGAAAGAAGGAAAGAAGGAAGGAAGGCAGGAAGGGAGGGAAGGGGGGAGGGAGAGAGGGAGGTAAAGAAAAGAGAAAAAACCCAAACACAGCATTTTCAGGAGGATCCTCCCTATCCAAAACGCCTATGGTGATGACTACCACCTGACCTACCCCATAATACTCTTTTTACAAATATCTGGAGAAGATCATGTATACATACTGCCACTTATCATAATGTTTTTCTGACATTTTATCCCCTAAAATTTTCCAGGCATCTTCCAAGTACCTCATAAGCACACTTTTAATTTAATGTCTGCACAAGCCCATGGTCATGCAGCCAGCACTCAAAATCACAGTTGATTAGATGT
Organism: Calidris pugnax; assembly: GCF_001431845.1. Taxonomy (NCBI): domain Eukaryota; kingdom Metazoa; phylum Chordata; class Aves; order Charadriiformes; family Scolopacidae; genus Calidris; species Calidris pugnax. The sequence goes on along the minus strand of NW_015091265.1, from coordinate 1,785,487 downwards.
ACCATTTGGCTGCCACCCCTGCTCCTTTTGGGGAGATATTGAGGGCTATATATCATGTAGCAAAGTACATTTATTCTCTCATAGCAAATCTCATTGTAGGCCTCAGTTTTCTTCATTGAAATATGATCAAAGTTTTGCTGGAATAGTCCACTGTGGGGCAAATCACCCTTGCCCATCTGCTTGTGTAAAATGACTTGGATTACTACAGCAATAGCAGTAGTAACTCAAATTACTACAGTATCTTCATAATATCTTAAATTCATATATGTGTTTTAGAATACCTGCAATTAGAGTGATTATGCAAATAAATATTGACGTACATGGCACATAGATTCTTCCACATATATCTGAGTCTTGTGCTTTGCAAATATTGTTCAGAAGACACTGAGTGGATTCTATCATTGCAATTTTAATGAAATATTCTTAGCATTACCCCTTGACTTGGGGGGGAGGGGGAAGGGAGGAAGGTTGAAAAATTTAAAATTTAGCTACAGAGGTTAATAAGCATGATTGCTTTGGGTATTGAATATCCAAAGCAGCCTAGGGATAAATGAGATCCTCAGTTAAACCAACACAAGTGTGTAAAAACCCCAGTGCTGCAGAAAGAATGACACAAGTGTGACTCTGTCTTTCAGACACAATTTTAGGAAAAGGAATGAAGCACCATGTGCTTGAAAGCCTTTAAAAAATTATGTACTAAATAGTATTTAATACATAATTTCTACCTGGATCAACTTTTGGGGTGCCTTTAATCCTCACACTTTCCTGAACTCTGACAGACATGTTAACTGCACACGAAACAGAACCAAGAGCAGAAACAAGAGCAGAACAGCAAATATTTTAGAATGCACCAAATTCTGAAGCAGCAAATATTCTAGAATAAGCTTATAACTGGAGAAGATTTACCTGAGAGTAAGCTGCAGTATACCTATAAATATTTAACCATTTCATTGCTCAGAGCTGAGAAAAGAACATGTAATTCTTACAACTATGAGCTTCTTTTTAACTGCATAATCACATGCATATATAAAAACACACAATGGTTTCATCTTTCGTTTTAAAGTAGAATTTTTCCATCTAGGGTTTCTTTTTTTTTCCTTGGCAAAAAATGGAATATTTGTTTTGGCAAAATATTAATTAGGCTTTAGAAACACTTGTTTTTTGAAAAAGACATTTTTGTTGGGCAATACTTGAGAACAAAAGTTTTCAACCAACTATAGCTGAAAATAGATGCCTAGCTGTGGTAAGTTAAGCTTGGTGCAGCACTAAAAGAATGGCAGAGGGGCACAGACTTTAGACTATAACCTGTTTGCACAGGCTCCATCCTATACTGACATGGCTATTTGGCTACTGGTTCAGAATTAGTTCACACCTGTCAGGCTTAGAATGTGGGCAGAATAAACTGGAAAAAAAACCATACAGCCCAAGAAGCCAAATAATCCAATTTAGGTAAGAACAAAGAAATGCTTGAGTAACATTTTGGAGACGTAGAAATACTTTAATTTATAACAGAGTTTAATTGATTTTCATGGGGTTCCTACTTCATGGAGGGTAGAGTATACAGGTAGCTTACTCCCTCTTAGGTCATCTGGTGGTCCTGGCAACTCAACACCGTGCTAAACTGCTATCCCTTACAGCCATTGCGATGCTCAGCAGTGTTTCTTGCTGGGCAATGCTGGACTCCTACATCCAACCCCCACAAACAGCAAAACAACCATCAGTGTCTTTGCTACCTATTGCATTTAAGTAACTTCCAAACTGTGATGAGCTGGACATTAGTGCCCTTCTCCCTGGTGGCATGAAATTAAATCAAATTTAGTTACTATTCAGATTATTAGTTCAAGAAATTTTGTAGGAACTTACACTAACTTTGGTTTCTTCAAGAACAAAAAAGAATACCTGCACATAGGCAAAAGACACCGTGACCACTGAAAAGCTTTTTCCAGGTTCACTCACCATTACAAACCCATTAACCCATTATTATTTCACCAGAGGATATATCCTGTGGTCTTTATCTTTGCCTGTCTGTTCTACCAAGTGTACACAGCATTTCTAAAGGACTCAAGAATTTTGCTTTTAATATGTAATATTTAACTGTCACTGGAAACTCGCTACAAGCCTGAGTAGTAGATACGTGAGTAACCCAAGAATCATTTCACTCACCACTTCCAAGAAAGGAAAAAATCCCCCAATAAAATCTTATTAAAAGATCCCGATGCTACTCTATGTACATATAGGCATATCCTTTGCTTTTATTTTGGAAAAAAAATTACATCAAATACGTGGAAATTCTATTCCTAATGCCAAAAACCTCCCACTGAAACTATGGAACTCTTGTTTGATGAGGTATTACATGAAAAATCCAAGATTGTGGTTAAAAAAAGTTAAAAATTAATGCTTCTTGTGCACTCTCTAAGCTAATGCTGAGTAACAAAAAAGTAATGAAGTGCAGCAGAGGTAATACCAAAGCAGGCATGGACTGCTGGAAGATAAGATTACTCCTGATCAGGAACAAAATTCCAACTGCATTTCACTTCCTTAGGGATTTCAGCTCTAATCATGAATGAAGAAAAATTTCTATACAATTTTCTATATTGAGTTCTCTCATTTAAGCAAATGGGCCTGGTCAGACAAGTACTAATATAATTCACTGAGCAGTTTTTTAAAAAAAGTTAATTACTCCATACAAAAGAAAGATCGATAGCTTTCGCTCCGTGTTCCCAAAGGCAACACAAAATATGCAGCAGACTCGCTGAGCATATCCTGACTTGTGCCATGAAATAATTCACAAGTATCCTGAAAGACACCAGTGGGTATTATGTATATTATTGATCAAATATATAATGTAAACACTTCCAAAAAGAGGGAGACGGAAAAAGACTGGCTGGATTGGCAAGGATTAATTCAATCATTAAATCTAAAATGTGCAAAGAACATTGAAAACTACAGTCAAAACATAGCCAATAAATATTTTTTAAGTGCTATACTTAGACTAATTAGCAAGTGACCCATCTTGAGGGAATGACTTGCTATTAAGATTTTTAGCCTTTGACCCACTTATAAAAATAAGTTATTTGCATTTCCAGGATAATATCCTATATTTACTCAGAGTTTCACTGTCTCAAATGTATCATCTCATGTAAAATAAAATAATATAGATAATATTTTTCGAAAGAGATAAAAAAAGATTATATCCTCACCATAAGTACTAAGATCTGGATACCTTCAGAAAATCTTGGAACAGAAAACCACTTTCCTCAAAAAAATTAGTCCATACTGTATTTCCATGTAAAAGACAGCTCTTCTTTTCTGCAATAAGACTTCTTAAGACTTTCTCCACATGTAAAAAAACCAAAAATTCTGAAAGGACTCCTCTCCTTCACAACAGAAGTATGAAAAACTACATTGTACCTATGAATAAAATTCCTTCATTTCTCTCATGAATAAACAAAGAGCTATAAGAAAGCTAGAAATGTGTAATCCCTATGTCTAGATCTGAGACGTTTCCTTGGAAACAATGCAAAAACAGCAGGGAATGTGTAGGCATCCTCTGAACGGTACTTAATTTCCTTGTATCTACGGAAGTCTATAAAGGAATGTGAAAAAAGAAATTATTGTTCTATAATAAGTCTTCAAGAAGAGCCAGCAATAGTAGCCTAAAGACTACTTACTAATTCACAGTCTTAGCTTCTTGTGAAAGTTTCTAAGTATCAGTTTTCAGCTCTGTTGGATATGAGGTTGGTTTCTTTCTTTCCCTTTGTTTTGGGAAAAGGAGCAGTGTACAAAAAGCTTGAATTTATTACAATTACTTGTTTATTTGGGCTTGCTTTCACACAGGGCATCATTGCTGTTCCATTTCAAATACAATTTATATGTGATGGTGTCAAACCTATTTTTAAGAGCCCTCCACAGCACCAGTACAACATGAGTATTCTAACATAGAAAAATTCCAGTTGGTTTAATTAAGCAAGAAGTCTACCAGTTTGGGTTAAATATGTTCATTTAAGCTCCTCTGACACAAATTTGTTCTGAAGAAAAAATCACCTAATTATAGAGCAAACCAGAAGCTGAAAACCTTACAAAGACATTCTTATACCTACCATCCCCACATCCCCACAACAATTCCGCTCTCAATCACCTCATTGCAATTACTATGGTGTAATTACACTGGGGAAGATGATATCAGAATCTGGCCGTGTTACTTAGCATTTAACACTTCAGTTACTCTACTCAAAATGAGAACTTGGCTGTCACTATGCCAGGTTTTATGAATAACACAGAGTTCAGTCATTCGGGGCATGAAAGTGACTTGAGTAGCTCTCGGACATTGACAAACCTGCTTCATTTGGAAATGTGTTTCAAAACCACTGGGTGTTTTTCTTTCTTAGCTGAACAGGCAAGTCCTGGGCTCAAAACAAAACACGGCCAGGAAAGACCATGTTACTAATTCAAACACTGAAATAAGACCATGTCCATTGACTGCACTCAGGCCAGCAGGGAACATGGTCTTTCTCCAGGGTTGATGAGGAGCAACACCTGCCATAGTTGTAATGTCAGCCACAACATTACAGTTATTAAGGAGACAAGCCCAGCCCTCCATTAAATAACTAGGAGATTTTTGCATTTAATGAGATGGCAAGTTGGTTCAGCCCAGGTGGGGCCACTTTTTCTATTGCCCCAACATCCCACCAGAAATTAACTCAGGTAAATTTAGTTGCACACCGCCAATAAACGGTGGCCACAGAACACCACATCCAAATGCATACAAGTCGAAATGTTTTTGAAAATTAAGTTCTGAAAATTAAAATCTGCTGACCGCAATGTTTAGGCAAATTTGGAACTCCTCTTAAATGCATGACAGTGATACCAAGAGCTCAGCAGTTGTTAAGAAAGCTGAATGGGCAGGGAAGTCCTATTCACACACATCCACTTGGGTGTGTTATCAGTCACTGCATAAAGCAGCAGAATGCAGTGAAAGCAAAACAGCATCTTCCCCTTAAAACAAACTTTGATTTGAAATCGGTGCTATGAATAAACAATAGGATCGAGTAGCACATACTTTTTTCATTCGAGGAAAAACAAATGGTGATTCCAGCATATAAAAGACAAAATCTCCTCACGCTCCGCAGGAGCCTCTCTAACACATGTAATTTTTGAAACGTACACCAAAAATCACACGTAGCACATGTGCGTACGCTACAAAGAACAGTGTCCAGATAGACATTTGCCAGTGGGCATAAACAAAACAACTTAAAAGGGAAGAGTGTGGGTACAGGTGCAGACAGAGACAAGCCTTCATGCTTTTAAGCTGGCTCTACTGGAAGTGAGGTGCTGCCTGGAAGTGGTGTTGTGAGACCGGGCTGCTCCTGTCCCTCCACACCACCATCTGGTCTGGCCACAGCACCATCCTGACACCCACAGCCTCCGGGACAGAGCCAGAGTCTTTCCTCCCAGCGTGCTCCCAGCACATTCCCACTCTCCCACGCACGCATCCCCCCTCTGAAGCTAGCGAAATGGAGGCTGAAAGGGGACATGGTTATTCTCTACAACTGAACAGAGAAATAAAAGTATCAAGGGATAAGTGTCAGGAAGAAAAAAGACCTATTCAAGCTAAAGACAATGCTGGCAAGAATAAACATGGGTATAAACTGGCCAAGAAGAAATTCAGGCTAGATATTAGAGTCAGACTTAACGAGAGCCATGGCGATCTGGGACAGCCCTCCAGAAGGAACTGTGAAAACAACAGGATTAAGTGAATTTTAAGACAAGGCCTAAGACGGACCTGAAAAGACTCTGTTCTGCTTTCTTTGTTAAGGTTTATGACTATGAGTCATTACCATTCTGCATTTCATTCAAATTTCATGTGCCCTCTTACACTGCTAAGACAGAAATATGCATGTTAGAGAATTACATGTTGAAACACAAAGGTTTGCAACCTCTTTCCATAAAATTCCACATCTACAAAGCACAAGTTCCTGCAATTTCATTCTGTTCAAAGCTGGAGGGGACAAGAAACCAGACAGAGCTGGTGTGAGTCCCAGGGTCCAACAAGCACTTTGAAACATATTCACTGAGTAAAGACTTTTAAATGTCTCCAGAAAATGCAGGTGTGCAAATTACTCCTGATACAGACAGGACTTGCGTTCCCAGCATCCCCTCAACCGCTGTTAAACAACACCCCCACAAGCATTTTTCAGCTCATAAAAGCTTTATGAGCTGAAAAGTTCCTTCAGGTTTGTTTCTTGTTGTTTGTTTCTTTTTTTTTTTTTTTTTTTTTTTTTTTCCAACTCCCCATCCCACCCTTGCTCTGGAAGGCAAATACTTGCAAAAAGTATATAACAGTAATCAGAGAAAGGCTTGTTTCTGATACTCCAAACATGTGAAGTAGCAGCCCAGACCACCTGTTGAACAAGTAACATTGCAGAGTTAGGAGGCCACCAAC
>NW_015091265.1:1739347-1778434 GCF_001431845.1 Calidris pugnax | reverse complement strand
TTTTTTTTTTTTTTTTTTTTTTTTTTTTTTTTTTTTTTTTTTTTTTCAGCAGCTAATCCATTACCTTCCAGCAACAGCATCATCCCTTACCACTACAATACATAGGAGCTATGAATATGAGGGCACGAGGTGGCAAGTTTTGCATCTTTGCAGTGAAAGGCCAAGTCCTCTGTCTGCTCCGATGCAAGGGAAAGCTGCCAATGTGATAACACACCGCAGTGCTGGGCTGTTGTGCTTTCTCACTTTCATGACACGGTCACGATCCCAAGGATCCCAAGCCTGTTGTTCCACTTGAGTGAATGAAGTCCCAAGCTCTTTCCCATTACGAAACATGTGCGTGGTCCTTTCTGTAGCTTAAAAAGGGATGTTTCCCCATGCACAAATATATTTCCCTCATTAATTGGAACACCTGCCATAGATCTGCCCGTGTGCCATAGGCTGTCGGAGAAACCATGCCTTATATCCCTCATTAACTTGTGCACCTGCCTCATACTTGCTCACATGGAAGTATATGGATTGTTTGTACAATGCATTTTCTTAATGAAAACTGCTGTATTCTTACACAAATAAGCAGCTTAACCTATTCATCAATGCGTTCGTTCTTATGAGCGTTAGAGCACATTTTCCAGAATTGAAGCTAATGAACTTGACCTTCCACCAGGCCTCCAAATTACTTCTGTTTCCATGGGTAATTTTTTTTTATCTAAAAGTAACTGAAACTTCCGTTATGAAAGTTTTAATTGATTGCGAGCATGCATTTTAAAAGCTAGGTGTATAACTATTTACCTCTCGGGTAGCTTAAGAAAAGAAGTCCTCCAGGAGAAACTTTTTCTTGTCCAATAAATTTCAGGGCTTATTGTATTAAAAAATTGAAAATATTTAATAGCAACTTTCAGTTATACATGGTACTACTTTATATTAAGGTGTGTGTGTGTGTTTAAGGTAATCTAAGATCCTTGCCAGTATATTTAATTGAATTTAACCCAGTCAACATTCAATGTCTTTCAACTGCAGCCTGAGTCTACAGTAATAATGAAGAATAATATCCCCCACATTCCATACATCCATAACACATTCCATACATCGACAGCACATTCCAGCTGAAGACTTCAAAGTGCTTCAGCGAAGTTGGTGCCAGTTTAGCAAGGGCTTGAGACTGAGAAGAAAGGTGCAAGAAACCCCTCCCACTTCTCCCCTCTACCAGTGCATGGCCACAGGTGAACTCCACCAACACAGAGCAGGGATGAGCTGGTCTCACCACACTTCACCAGGAGCTGGGACACCCACTGATCGCAAAGGGACTCCTGAGCTGGAAGGGACAGGCTTTGTCGTGCTGGCTGGGACCTGCTAAAAATGCCCCCATCTCTCAAAACTCCATGCGTTTGGCATGACCCTTCTCTTCCACATGAAGCATACAGTGTTGCTCATAACTAACAAAGCCTAATAGCACCTCCACGGAGCACTTAAATATTATTATGCCTATGCTACAGATGGTAAATGGAGCTGCAGAGAATAATACTCAGCTGTGTTAGTATAATGGCAAGGTTTTTACTGTAATTAAGTGATACGGCTGATAGGAAACAAAACATGGTAGCGTAGTTCCGCTGAGCCCTGCTTCACTATTAAACTGTTGCTTCTGGCAAAAGCCAAATAACAAGGAGGTGAAGAAAGAAAAAAAAAATAATCTCACAAATATTTCCAACACTTGTGCATACACAAGAAGGAAAATATTATATTCATTTATACACAATACCATTTAAAGACCAAACCTCTCATTATTGTTCCTATTTGAAACAGCTATTATTCAAAGGGCTGTGGTAAGCAAGTTGTCATTTCTTAGGAGACACTTCTGGACTCTTGACTTGAAAATCATGAAAGCCTTTGCTTATAACCCTCACTGATTATTTTACTTCAGAATGCTAAGCTATATTACCTTGAAGACATGCCAAAGCAAAGGAGGAAAAACCTTCATTTTATCACAGACATGTAATGATGAAAACTGTATTTCATGTTCCCATTTAGCTGAGATCAAAAAGCCAAAGGTACAGTTTATGCAGCTCCTCTATGAGTGCAGATCAATTTTCATACAGAGAGTGATACAATAAGAAGCCTAACTATGTCCTAGTGAAAGGCATTTTCTAGTAATATTTGCCAAATTCATTCTTATTCAGCACCTCCAATGTACATTTTCTTCAGCACAAAGAAAAGTTTATGGACCGAGGAACAAAAAAGTGAAACTGGACTTGACAGGATTTTTCAGATGAAGTCTTTCATTTCTGGAGAAAGAAAAGAAAAGACTAACCCAAAACCTAAGACAGAATAAATCTTTGGCAGCCCTAACTTGACTTGTGGTAAGCAGATATAGGGTGCCTTTTCTCTGTGCATAGCTAAATGGAGGAATTTCCACTGTCAGATTCTGAAAACAGAAAAATAAACTCCTTTTTGACCTTGCACTAGACACATGACAAATCCCTTTATGTTTAAAGAGAATACAGATGCTGTCATATAGAGAATTTCATAATATTTCACGAAAAAGATCTTTTTTTCTATGCTGAAAGACTAAATCATTACAAAAGGCAGAATTTTAAGGATGTATAACTTTAGCTCTACTTATAAACACCCCAGACATATGCACATATAAACCTAGAAAATGCAAGTTCAGCTGCAGGACGTTTGTGAAGATGCAGAAGGCAAAACCTGAAGGAAGTCTGTCCTGAGGGCCTGATGACCCAAGTGAAAACAAGACTAGCTATGAAGAGTGGCTAGATATTCCAGCTTGAACTAATTCCTAATTTAATGAATCATATGCTGAAAAAAAAATGAAAAAAAAGTATAAAATAAGACTCTCCTTGTTGTATATGCAGAGAAATCTGGAATCAGATGCTGGTCTGAAGAAAACAGCCAGTTCCCACACCTTCCCAAACCATCCTACTTCTTTCTGTCCACCTGGAACACAGAGCTGCCCAGCACAACCCGCTCTCCCATATGCAATAAGCTGTAGAATAACTCAATAATGTAACAAGAAAAACTAGTTCACTACTACACGCTCTAACTGTTAATTATTAAGTCAAATTAATCACATTTCCACAGGTACAGAAGTATTTAATATGTGGCTTAACTCTAGTCTTCAGAAATCACCCCTCTCTTCTGACTTACCGGACTTGCCTCATTTAATTGAGATTTCCAAGACACGGCCAACATCTAAAGTGTCAGAGACAATCATGACAACATACCACAGAAACAAAAGTAGTGTTTAAATGTTAAAATAACAGAACCGAAATTTCTACTTTCTGAAATTGAGGGTTAAGCTATCACTGATATGACTTGCGCAATTTTACATCTTGTAAATATCAAGTAGGATAATAAGCATAAAGACACAAAATCCACTGCATGAAAAGTCCAATAATGATATGGCACATCTCAAAGAAACAGCTTCTACCTTTTGATTTTTCAGTGAAAGTCTACTAAGCACAAGTCTGGCAAAATCAAACAAAAGGCTTCTATAAATTATTAATTCTGTTGGGTAAGCTCTTCAAGGATATGGAGAACCAATGAGAAAATGAGAAAACAGTTTCTTACATAACCATTCAACAGCATTGCATACAGTTAATGTATAGAGGACATAAAATGAATTTTTAATGTGTTCCTTCAAAAAATAAAATAATTATAAAATAGCTACAAAATAATTAAACAGAATGCAACATGGAACCTAATAGATATTTTGAGCTTTATCCTTTTTGTCAGTTCTTTCACGCTTCATTTTAAAAAAGAAGGTTTTACCAAGACACCTTGAATAATAGTCAGTTGGCAGGCTCCTTTAATGTAAAATTGTATTGTCTTCAGCTATTGCATTATGGAGACATATTCATCATAAAACTCAACAGTTCACTGCTACTTCAGGAGTTTCTGTTCTGGATACCCGTGGAATTGAAGCTACATACACATGTACAGTGCCATCAGCTAAAAAATGTAATGAAACTAAAAATTGCATCTCAGATTCCGTAAAACAGATTAAAAAAATATTATGATATGCTATGAAAACATGCAAAAACCCTTCCCCCAAATCACAGAAGTCCACTTGTGGATTCAGTACAGTGCCTTAACCTTTTTTAGCTGACTATACTGTACATGGCATTGTTAATTGCTACAGACTAATGGAATGTTAAAATAATCTAGTGCTTCATTTAGGACTAGTAATGCATGAAATGGAAGCTGTGGAATTAAAATGCTTGTTTCACAGATAGCTGAAGTTAAACCAGTGACTCGACAGCATTGCATAAGAAAACTGGACTACTGCCATCATGACTTTTAAGAGGGAACACAACAGTTTCATATTCATTCTTACACAGAATTCTGAGGTTTCTTAATGGATAGAAAAATAGACCTACCAATATTTAGAAAGTTGCTGTCTAGATAAAACTTGTACTTTGCATCCTTCAGTGATCCAAGAAACACCTCCAGTATTTTCTAAAGCACACCAGTTTGTTATGATAAGTGGTCCATTCTGATGGACTGCAGGTCTAAAATGCAAAATCTTACCTGTGTCATTGCCTGTGATTTGAATAACATACAATCTTATGTCATTTCCACTATCAGGATGTGAAGTAGAAGGAGACACCTCTTGAGGTTGTAAAGCCTCTGTGGCCTCCTTCACTTTGGGTGGTGCAGTAGGTCGTGCAACTGCAGTAGCAGTTGATGCTGTGAAATATTCCTTATCGATTTCTGGTTCTAACATCTTTCCTGTCAAATCATCATCAGCAGTGGCTTTACTGGGAGAAACAGATTCATCAATTACGATGATGTCATTGCTTGTTACCTCCTCTTCTTCCTCAGGAATGATACGTGGTGACTTTTGAGTTACAAAAGGCTTGGATGCTGATGTAGGCTGAATTTTGTCTACAGCACTAACGGGAGATGATGTTACATCACTGAGAGTTGTTGCCTTATCTGTTGCATTAGCTGAAAATATAGACGTTTTGCTTTCTTCAGGTTCTTCTGATATTCCTGAACCTTCCAGAGTCTGGTTTGGAGAAGCTCCCAAAGTCAGATGAGTAATGCCTTCCACAGTAGAATGACCTGCTGGTGTTGTATGGAGGGGCAATGCAGATTCCCAGCTCTCTACATCACCATCTTCTTTCCTGGTGGGGGTTCCTCTGCTTTCGTATGTTTTTGCTTGGGTACCCACAGTCACAGGCACCACTTCAGTGACCTTCTCTTCTTGATCAGTAGCAGTTTCAGCTTTCGGAGTCACTGTGAGATGCAAGGTCTTGGTGCTAGTTTCATCAGTTTCCAGAACTCTTCCGGGATCTGTGAGCTTCACTGCAGGCACTGATACTTCTGTTGTTGGATATGTCTCATCATAACCTGATCCTGTCTCATCTTGTTTTTCCTGAAGAGTTGTTTGAGATGATTCAAATCCTGGTGCCGTCTTCTGTTCATGTATTTGGAAAGATGTCACAGAGAAGGTAGACTCTGTAGCACTATGTGGCTCTTTATCTTGATCTTTCGTGGAAAGTTCCTCTGGGAACACCTCGCTACCTTTTGCCGTTGTTTCTGTTGCTTCTGTATGAAAGATACCATCAAAAGGAGTCTGATCAGTAACTGGCATATCTCTGGTGACCTCATTCCCTCCAGTAACTGGAACTAGGGAAGCATCATATTCTTTCTGCAGAACTGTAGTATCTACCTTTGTTACGTCTGTAAATATCATAGATTCCTTTGTCCCTTCAAGGTCAGCTGCTGGTGTTCCTTTTCTGTCTGGAACTGTTGCCAATGACTCCTCCTCAGTTGATGTCACGATGCTTGTCTGGCCTTCCTCTGTCACTGTGTGTTTTGAGACCTCTATTTCAGTAAAGAATTCTTCAGCAGGCGTTGCTACCAATGTCTCAGTAGCCTCTCTTTGTTCACCTTCTGGTGTAGGAATGGACGTTTTCAAAACATACCCTGATGTTTCATCTCCTTCATCTTCAGTTACCCCTGTGACTGTGGGCATGGCAGTTGGCAATACAGTAACACCTGAGGAGCTAAAAGGCTTTATTGTGGCACTACTCTCATCCACTGATATTTTGGATACTGTGATCATTTCCAAATCCAAAGAGCTGCTTGTGTGAGAGACACCTGTAGTATCCTTCCTCTGATCAAAATCAGTTGATACAGCTTCTTCATCACTTGTTGTTTCTGCTGGCTCCATGCTTGTCTCAGTTTCATCTGTAACTGCTGAAACTGGAGCTCCTGGATGCTCTGTATTTTCTGTAATTTGCCCTGGAGATGATGTAGGCTCCATTCCAGAGATACCATCTTCTGTATCTAACTCATGTATTCTCTCAGTATGAGATGACTCTTCTGTCATATACCCCTGATCTTTATCTGTTGGCAGCCACATGCCAGAAGCTGGAGGAGCCTGTGTGAACTTCTCACTTGCAGAACATCCCTCAGATCCTGCTGTAAGACACGCAGGAATGACAGTTGCAGTCTTAACATCCATTGTTCTTGTTTCTGGCTCCTTCGTTTTCTCCTGCTCCTCTAAAACGAATGATTCTGCTGTTTGCTGAGACGAATGGATAACAGATGCGGTGTCTTCTCCAAAGTATTTTGGGGAAACAGTAGTTCCTGAGAGAGCAATGGCCTCAGATCCTGTTTGATTAACAGTTGATACAGAAAAGGATACAGGCATTCCAGATGACACTGTAGGCTGCACATCTCTCAGGTCCTCTCTGCTTCCTTCAGCTGATGCCTCATTATCAAACACTGTCGCAGAACTAAATTTAACGAACGGAGTTGACTCATCTGCTGTGGAAAATTGTCCAGTGGTTACTGCATGCTCATCTACGAGTGTCTCTGATGCAGCAGGCACCTCTGACTCTGGGACACTACCAGTAGCCATGCCAGAAACTCTATCAGGCACAACGGTGTACATACTCTCTCTGCCCTCCCCCTCTGTAGTAAGATCATACTGATCAGTGAACATAGATTTAGGGATTACAACAGTTGTAAGTTTCTTGTCAGATTTTGCCTCCATTGACTTTTTTGTGGGTTCTTTTGTGGAGTGGGCACCAAGATACATATTCTCTTTTGTTAGTGAAACTGAAGTCCCTGTCCTGGGAAACTCTCTCCGAGAAGCTGGTAGCAAGCTATCTGTAGCTGTCATCATAGGACCCACTTCTATTTGTTCAGTCTGATTATCAGCATCATGTTTTTGTGTATCATCTCCTGTTTCAGTATCTTCCCACGAACCAGTGGAACTCTTAGCTACAGCTGTGCTATCCTGAAAAATTATAGAGGTCAAGAAAGCGTCCTCAATGCTTTCAGACCTACCTTGTTCCTCGGGCAATTCTGCTTCAGAGTAAGTGTGCTCCAGTTCCAAAGCTGCAGATGTGCTCTCTGTTAACCTTGGTGAAACATCATATTCAGTCCTTCCCAGTGTATCGTAAGTGCTTATTTCGCCATCTGTGACAGTCTGAGGTAGAAGGGTGGTTAACTTAATGTTTTCCATAAGCACCTCCATTTCCCTTTTTTCCTCAGCCACATCAGTAGTCATTTCTGTGTCTTCTTCAGTCTCTAGGGTTGTTTCCTCCAAAGCAGGGACTTCTGCTTGGGTGACAGCCACTTCCGTAACTGAAGTCTCAAAAACAGGAGGTTCAAGAGTAACTTTAGTAGGTGATGATTTCACACTGTCAGTTTTCAGAGATGTGGTCAGCTTAACTGTTGTAGGCTCTGTTATGACTTTTTTACCTTAAAAAAGAAAAAGGAAGGGTTAAGGAATCATTCAGCGAGAACATAAACAAATAGTACTTTAATTCAGTTTGAACGTTCCCAGCAAAAACTAAATGCTACACTGAGAAATAAATATAAGGCCAAAGGCTTTAGATGATAGTTGTTTAGTGTACAACAGAGCTTTGAATGACATAAAATAACACATTATAAAGCTGCAGAACATCTGACAATGTCAGATGAAATGAGAAGTATTCTTCATAGCCATTGTTTATAGAATTACCCCTAGAAGTCCTCATATTATACGAGTACCCATCAGACAGCTAAGTGCTGATGAGGGAATATAAAAGTTTATTTCATGATGTCATGAATAAGTGGTACTGCAAACCTGTGGGTTTTCTTCAAAGCTTACTGTAGCATGCAACTCATGTATAAAGGGAGCGAAATACCACTTTGGTTTATTTTCAGCACATAATTACAAATTGCGAAAAGGAACCCACACAGGAGTAAGAGCGTGCTTAAGCAACAGGAACAAACATGCCACCAGAAAGTGCTGTTTTACGATGCCGCAAGAGATGCTGCCCTGCATTTAAATTATATGGAGAGAAATTTATTATGGGGAAAGGTGAGAACAGTAAACCATAAGATCATAAACTTAATACTATAATGATGTTGATCTTTGGAAAACACTTCAAAGATGTACATATGAAACACCTTCTCACACAAAAGTGCTTCTATGGGAGTGTAGAACATGAAAAGGCAGAGTGTTGAACCCTCTGTATGACGGGAAGAATAAGGGGGTACCTACCCTAGATTCACAAGAAACACAAAGAAAGGTCTTTCCAGTGAACCAAATTCTGAAGTTTTAAAGAACCTTGCTGCCTTATCCCTTGTCCACTCCTTCTGCCACAGATTTCGATACAATGTGAGGAAGAAAGGTGTGCCAACAACCATGACACTGTAAAGTCTTACATCAGATTTTAAACTCCTGAAAAAGGTGAGTTTATGCTACAAAAACATTATTTACTTGTGAAAAGCCCTGGGTGGAAACACCTTCCCCAGTTCTTCCAGGTTGGTAATCTTCAAAAGGGAAATGGGAGCAGACAGGCGAAAGATGTGAATGTCTTAAATCGGTGCTGTTAATTGCTAAACGACTGAGAGTCAAAATCCTTATCTGGATGCGAGTTAAGAGCACAACATGGTCCTTTAAACCACACTGAGCATGTGAAGAATGCATTGAACAGGCTGTGTATATGACTAACTGCTTACCAGACACAACGACACCTACAGCTTCTTGCAAAAGAAAAGACTGCTCAACTTCTAATTGAGCAAAGAAGTGTGTTCCTCTAACATGCAGAAATCAAAGCAATTACAGTATTTTAGAAGAAAATATTGAAGCCAAAGGCTCGTTATTACAGCTGTGAGTTAATAAAAGAGATCAGGAAATTTTACTCAATGTAAGGCATGATTACTATTTATCAGGGGAAAAAGTGAGTTCTTAGATAGGATTTTTATTTCCTGATGTATGGGAATGAAGACGTTATAGATAATGGTGCAGCCTCTGACTGACTCAGGACTTGCATCTAACAGCATGAGCAAAGAAGAGGAAGAAAAGCGAAATACTTAAGTCAGTCACGTGTTTGTGCAATGACAGTTTATACTCAAGCATACACAGTATGTATGCATTAAATCAGTTCTTTTCACATACCCATGTCTAATTAGGTACCCCTTTGATATTTGTAGATATGAATTCTACATGTGTATGTGAGGGTCACACAAATATTTGTTTAGTTTCACACACCAAGCTCTGAAAATCTCACATTTGCAAGAGACCTATTTGATTTAACCTGAGGGCTTGCCTTCAAGACAAGCCTGAAGACAGGCTTGCTAGATGATGGCTGCTTAGGATTTCTAGAAGAATGGGTAGATTTACAGAGAAGAGAAATGAGGAAAAAAGAGCTGATATTTCAGCTTTCTTGACTGAGAAGTGAAAGGGAAAAGGAAATTGTGAGGGTAAGAAAATATGGCGTTGCAATGTTTAGAAGTCGTGGTGTTCTTTGCCAGCAGAAAAGGGAATGGATTCTTTTCCCTACCATATGTTAAATCTTTTTGTGGTTTTACAAAGAAGACTTAGCTACTTACATACTCTTTTTTTTTTTTTTTTTGTAGATTAAAACTTTCAGTTGAGCAAGAAGGAATAAAGTTCTTGAAATCTCAGTAATCAAAGCACAGCCTCAACACAAGTGATTTTTGTGTTTTGGGGTTCTACAACCTAAAGTGTGTCTTTCTTACTCTTTTCAATGCCTATGTGATTCAAGTGTGAGACGGAGTTCACACAATCAAGAATCAACACATTCTTATATTTTTTTCCCTCTCTACTTGCATGAGTAAGGTTTAAACCACAGGATTTTACTTCAAACTAGGGAGTGAGGAGCAACTCAAGTAAGTTAGCATTGTCCTGATGTGTGGTAGTTGGCAAGGGTTTAATTTCTACTAAAACATCGACCAATTTGCCTTAACTGTTCATTTTTTATGGCAAAATGGAAAGGATACAACATAGTCTCATATTCTCCTACTACTATTCTCCTTATTCTTATTAAGGATAAGTTTTCTTACTGCCAATTGAATTTTTTTTGTTGCTAACACCAAGTACTCTTTCAGACCCCAATTACCGTATTTTAAGTGACTATCAAGATCACCGTGAAAGAATATGAAAACTGAATACCATCTAACAAAGTTAGGCAAAAAAATGAAGGCATGGGGATAGATTTTAAAATCTGTGGAAAAAAAGGGTAATTTTATGTCATCACTGCTGGGAAATTGTGTGCACTTACAAGCATTTATGTAGCTTCCCAATTTCCAAGAAATGTTTGGAAGTCCCAAAAGTTCACATATTTATGCTTGAGATGCAGCTATTTGTTTTTTGTGACTCACTATCTGCTAAGTACTTGTTAAAATAGGTACACTTTTATGAAGTAAACCTGAAAAAACACTAAGCGTATTTGATTCACTTATACTTAAATGAATCAATAAATATTAAATTCATATGCTTGTCTAAGAAAAACACAGATTTTTTTAAGTTTATAACTACCAGTGTGCAAAGAGCAGTTCTGGTTAAAATCAACTACAGGCCCTCTAAAACTGCTTTGTCATAAATATGATACATAATATTTTTCGTACAGATCATTCAGGTTTGCAAACTTATTTGAGTGGATCAAAAAAAGATGCTACTTCAAGGAGAAACCTATCAATATGTTGGAGTTTTTTCTGCAGGAAAAGAAAAAAACAAAGAGAAGGTTGCTTTTTTAATAGACTGAACATCAGTTTGAACTGTCGTCCACTCCACCCAGATGTTTTGCATTACTGTATTCCTTGCATCATGCATGCAATATGCTATCTCCTTTGTCCTTCTTCTGATTCAAGATATGAGGCAGATTTTCCTAATAAAATTCATGAACATATTAGCAGCAAGAAAGCAAATTATCTCACCAACAGCTGCTCAAAGACTATCTTGACATTTTTTAATCGATTCCTTTTATATTGAATAACATATATGAAGTTGATTTAGGATGGAGTATATGACTTTGCAGAGAGACTATATTTTTTCACTCTCTGTTTATTTATTGTATGCCTTCACTGTACAGCATGTTCTTCCTCTTCTCTCCTACTATTGTTTAAATAAGGATTCAATATAATGGAGTAATATTAAAACTTAATATTTTTTCAAGGAAATCACACTATACAACTTTAGCAGTGTTTTAACTTTGTGATTACCAAATAAGGATTTTTATATGTTCTGTGCTGTTTAATAATAATTTCAAGATCCGAGTGTACTTCCTGGAGGAGAAAATACTTATTTTAAAGATCATATATATATTAAATATCTTTTTTTCAGCATAACCAATCCCACAAAATTTTCAACCCTGTGTTCAGCTTGAACCACTTGAGCAGTTTCTCTGCACTCAGAAATATTGTTTATGTATTTACGTTTAGGTACTACTTAACAACTTGGAAGAACATAGACCCTACAGACAGAAAAAAAAATTGTTCTGAGTCATTGCCAACAGCCAAAACAACAAAAAAAATGTTTTAAGTCAGAACAAAACCTGGAAAAAGTGAATTCTTTCTGTGAATAACAGCCAAAATAAATTATTCCAAAATATTAGTAATATCGAGACAGTCAAAATTAATGGTTTAACACCTTCCAGCCCATTTAGAGCATGATGCCTATGCAGAGAGGGTCCTATGCTTAATTTTTATGTATTTTTGTATGTTAATTTCTGTTTGCTGCTTTGTTAAGTTTGTTCTGTGTGTCTGTCCCTTCCCTGCTACCAGCCCTGAATGGTCTTGATTATTCCCCTGACTCCAAGTGTTATGCCAGCTGGAGTTTAAACTACTGACAGAACCTCCCAAATTGGACAAGTCTTAAGAGTAAGAACAGATCAAAAAACATAAAAATGGGTGCTCTGAGTTATAGACTGAGCCAGAAACCTGGCATCCTCTTCACACCAATGCCCAAGGTACTTCTCTTCCAGCTAACAAAGCAGTAGAGGCAGCGGCGAACACAGATACTCTTAAGTAAAACCACTTGTTATTTCATAACTTCTGAAGTCAGACGGTTAAAGGGGGAAACATAATGTTATCTCCTGGTTTCCCCACATGCAAGTGTAGTTCTGTGAACAAATTATAACCTGTCAATCTATTCACAAAAGAGCATTTCTCTTTCCACGTTATTTATAACAAAACTGCCAAAGAGGACAGAAAATCAGTGAGCCTTTTTAGTCAGCTCTTCCTAATGAAATCAGTATCCCAGCACCAAATAAAAGCAACAGGCTTTGCTTCCTGACTACAAAAACAAACCAAAGAACAAAGAGAGCCAAGTCTATCACTCAACCCAGGACCCAACAGCAAAAATTTTGATGCTTTGCTCTCCTCAGCTAGTGTGGAAAGAGACAAATTGCCCCTATGTCCCATGAGTGGACCCAGTTCCCACAGCAGTGAGCCAAGGTAATAAAGGGCAAAACATATTTATCTTTCCTGTGCTTGAACACCTACAGAGATGCATCATTTTACTTTTTCACCCTGTTGCTCCTAACCCTGTCCCCATTACCTGACCCGTTCAGTGATTTGAGGGAATGAAAGGGAAATGCCTTCAACTGTGTCCTCTCTTCTTTCCTCTTTTCCTCTGCCCACCATGTTTGCCTAGCAGTATTCTTACAGTACTCAGTTTTTAATGAGTCAGGTAAAGGTAATTTCACTTCCTCTGGCAAAAGAAGTGTCTTCTCCTGTAGCTCCACCTCCTGAGGCTCCAAACAGTTGCTCCACGTGCACCAGCTAGATTGATAAATCAAGTTCTCTCTCTTCATGCTTTATACAGCATTTAAAAGGTTAAGCTGCACCCCCACCACCTCCTCCTTCTCAAGGTGAGGTATTAGTGAGGTCTATGCCACAGGATTGCCTGAAGTGGATTGAAATCTTCTTGCTGTTTTCAGCATGGTGTGAATAACTTCTCAAAATTCCTTCAACATGCAACTGAAGCAGAGTGGGGTAAGAAACACCCTGCGAGCTGTTCATGTTGCACAGCTGCTGTGATGTTTGCCTGTTGCTATAAGCCCAGCAGAGAGCTGCAGGGATTTGTCCCTCCCACACCTGGTCCAAGTTATTACCGGAGATCTCTGCAGCTATGCAGGTCTTGCTAAACTGCATATCTGAGAGAAGCACAGAGATCTGCAAAATAATAAAAGCTAGAGAAGTATTATTAGGTAGTAGCTGCCTCGCTAAGGCAGCCTAAGCCCTTCACGTAGCTTCACCTTCACAGAGGGGAAAGGAAGAATGAGCAGAGCCAGCATCCTTGTGCACACTGCTGTGGTCAGTGCCATGACCTTGAGATGCTTGCCTGCCTCAAGGCATTTCACCCATTCTGAGACTGGACTGTGAAATGCTGGAGGACCAGGGGGATTATTATGTTCAGCACTCTACTCCGTTTCACTTTCTTCAGATCAACAGTTTTGTTTCCTGGGTGTCACCATGCCCAACATCTTGAGTATTCCGTGGTCATTCCCAAACTCATCAAAAATCCACAGATCTCCCGTAATACAGTCCCTGACATCAGGCTGGAAATAATTCCCTCATCCAGGAAATAGCTCGGACATGCAGCTACCAACGGTTGCTGTGGAGAAGGACAGAACTGCCTAGTTATTCAAAGTTTTCCGAACTAAGTCACATGCAGCAAAAGGGAAGGCAACATTTCTTCCGCCAGCTTTTGAGCAATGCCTAAAAATCTTATCCTTTCTGCTGCTGGACAAGTGGAGCAGAGCTGATGTCTTCTGAGCCTTAGCCTGCAATCACGGTGGCTCATATTGTATCTGGCAGTCCCTACATTTGGCCCCTCCCAAAGAAGGGTATTTTTTGTCTTTCTCTGCTGAGAGGTCCTCCATAGAAGAACATTGCTTTTGCATTACCAAACACCCCTGTCCTAGCAAAATACTCTTACTTGAAATGACAAGAAAGAGAGGATTTGTGTCGGAGAGGTTTTGGGGTGGGTAGAGGATAGGTTTTGGGGTAGATAGGCGATAGGTTTGCAAAGACAGGTTCTCCCCTTTCATCTTACAAAGGTATGTGGATGCTTAAAAGGAAGGTGGATGCTTCCTCTATTTTTTCTGTAAAAATGTGGTCTGATTTTGAGCTTAAGGCAGATGAAGCACCAAAGAAAGAGGCCCTCAGTCACAAGCAGCAGTTGACTTGGACACACTCTCGATGGGGCTGTATTGAAACAATCAAACAGCGTGGACTCCGCTCATGATGAACATACATAGGAACGTTGTCTCAGAACTGGAATTTTCCAATCTCCAGCTAAAACGAAATCATAGTGCCAAACCAAAGTGGCATAACCAGAGAGAAACAACAAAGGTGCATGAAACAAAGTCAAAATGAAAGAGCAAGTCTGAAACAAAATGTTAAAATCCAGAGCGAAACAGTCAACACATGTTCTGCGTCAAGCAAAAAAATGTTTCGCTGTAAGACATGCCAAAATCAATACAGGTCTATGAAAGGGTTCAGCTTTAATAAATCAGTGTTTCTCAGACAAAATGCAGATTTATGTGTCAAAGATTCAAGCACCTCTATGTCTGAAGTTCATCAAGTTCAGCTTTGTTGCAGGCATGTAGGGCAAAACCCGTATACAGTTTGATTAGTGCATTTCTGGAGTCAATTTCATCTACAGATACTGTTGTATAAAATGCCCTGTCCAAAGCCAGTTGAAGTCTGTGGCAAGATTCCCACAGACTTCAGTGAATTAGACCTGGTGAGACTGGCGGGCTGAGGGATGGAATTAGATAAATACCCTATAGCTCTATGCAAGAACTAACTTAAATAGGTACCTATTTAAAATGACTTTTTTTTTGCTGATACAGTATTTTATTCTCTTGCAAATAAACATAAGTGTTCAGCAACAGTTGTTCTACCTTTTTTTTAAATTATTTTTCATTGTAAATAGAAGTCCTATTTGAAAATTTTTCCTCTGATGATGGCGTCCAAAGAGTTTCAAGTACTTAATCATGTGTCAAACCTGAAACTTTTTCAAGCCCCATCAGATACATGGTTAGGTAACTCTCAGAAGAAAAGAAGAACTAAAAAGTCTGGCAAAAGTCTTGGAGGGATAAGAGGAAACACGCGGATAATGTTTCAGAAACTCAGAGCCATGTGGTTTCTGTAGAGTGAAGAACACTTGTGATCAAAGGGAAGAAGGCTTTGGGTTCTTTTAACAAGATTTTTAGATTTTAAATCATGTATCATTAGTCTGGGCCACTTTTATTTTCATAAAGTCAAGGCACTTTACTGTACAATGTAATTTTGTAACCAGAACAGTGCTAAGTTAAAATCCTGAACTTAACTGTACTGTTAAATGTTGTCCAGGTTGGCTGCTTTATTGAAACTAGTGCATAACATTTCTAAGTTGAATTCACTGCTTGGGTTACTGTTTCTCATGTATTTTAATAAACATGATTCCTTTTAAAAGTAAGTACAATGTTCAAAACACCAACTGAATTTTCTTTTGGCCGCAATTGAAAATTAATATTTTGATATTTTCCACCAGAGAGACTTTTAATCACAGGATATAGAGCAAAGGCTCTATATCTGCAGAAAGAGACATCCCCTTTCTTAAATATACAATTTGTCTTTGTAATGACTAAACCAGATTGCCTGCTTTGCCGCAAGTCTATTGCTTCAGAGTATGTGTAAATTCAAGCACTGGACTCATCCTTTTTGTGGCTGGGAGGCATTTGTTGTGGTGACCTTCCTCAGGGAGCATTACTCAGCATGAGTAAAAGTGGCGGACGCAGGTCCTCCATCATTGACATTTCACTTCAGATGAAACGTGCACCTCGTGGCCATAACCCTCGAAGCTGAGTCAATGGGAACTTCACCATCCTTCACACAGGAGGCAGAGGAAACTTTACAGGGATGCTGTAAAAAAACTGAGATCACCACTTGAACATCTGTGCTGCAGACCTTGGGCACCGGTGCTACCTGGGTCGCTGACTTGATCCTGCCACGTTCACAGGGGTGCTCTGTGTTTTACCCTTTATCTGACAAGTATCTTGTAAATGCATGTATTTCCTTCTTTGTCAGCAACAGAAAGTTTTTGCTGGTGTGACTGGGTACCACGGTAAGGAGGGAAACATCACAATGTAGACTGAGACAGCAAATGAGCACAGTGACTCCAAATGAGCTTGGAGTGCACTGGAGTTACACAGAAAGAGTCAAGATGTTAGGGAGGACTGTTTTGTTGTCTGGTATGCTGAGAATTGCCACTCAAAAGCTTCACACTGAGCTAAAAGCAGTCAGAGCTTGGGGATAGCGGAGTTTATGTGATGCACTGAAACTTTGAAATAGAGATAATGAGAAGTCTTGCAAGAAACTTCTAAACAAAAGATGATTTGAAACAAGGATTTAAACTCCAGCCTCCTGCTATACTAAAGAAGAATTTTTTTCTTTCTCTCCCTTTTTCTGCCCCAAAAAAAGGGACTAGCTCCAAGGCTCCAACAGGAGAGTGTGACTCACTCCACAGCCGTTGCTTCAGGCAGCTGCTTGAGATGTGAAAGACCAAGACGCTGGGCAGCGAGTACTCATTACTCACCACTTGCATAAATCTTTTAGCAAAAGAAATTAAGAGTTACAGCTGGTTCCTGTGAGATCCTGAGCACCTTCTGAGAGGGAGAGAGAGCTTTCAGTAACTTCTGAAATATGTGGCAGACAGGCACCCCAAAGGAGGGTACATGGTTCAGCATTACACTCCCGCATTTCCCTACATGAAACCAGATGTATTTGACAAAACCTGAGTCATCTAGCTAGCAGCATTTAATTAATTCTGATGTAATGTTCATTGCAATTAAAATTGCTAGAGAGCAGCCCACTGTCTACCAAATTGTGTTCGTTCTGTTTAGTCTTTTTTTTCTCTTGTAAAAGTGTTGATAGTCATAGACTGTCTACCTCCCGGGTTGCAAGCTGATGAAATATTTACTCTCCATGTATCAAGGGCAAAAGTTTGCAGAGCAAGCAGTTATACAGAAGGAAGCAGCCTAATGCTTATCAAGGATGTTTTCAGAACAAATGGTATGTCACTAGAATTTGTTAACTAAAACTTCTGGAAAGAACATTGAAAAGGCACATGTTGTTTGAAAGGGGTGAAATTCACACAAACAAAGAGATAGTTGGAATTTCTCCTAACAAACAACTAGATTACAAGCAAAATGACCAGTCCCTACTTTGGACTTTTAGAGACATTGATGAATTTAATCCCCATTAAAGTCAGTTTGACCCCTGACACTAAAAACCAATCATAAACAATTTCGGGGAGGAACAGAAGGAGTGGTATGACAAAACTCTGCTCTGCAGATTACAGCACACACTCCTGAACTTAACGAGTTAGTCTTCATTCCTGTATGCGGTTCCCTTGAAGTCCATTAGGACTACTTCCACATGCAAAGCTTTGGAACAGCTTACCCACAAGCTATAAATTTTTAAAAAAAACCCAAAAATAACAGAACAATCCTATTTTAAAATATTGCAGGGAAGAGTGTCTGAGGACAGCCAGACTGTAATGTTACACCAGATGTTGGGATTTCTTCTCAAGCAGTAAGGTTTGCTCATAAACGAGCCTCCAATGCCTAAGTTGGAAAGATCTGCAGCTGCAGTTTGTTCATCATCTGCAAAAATGGGGACAGTAGAGGGTGCGCATTTCAAGCAGTTCTGACTTACAGTCATAGGACTGAGTCCCAAAAAACTAGATATTTGTATTTAAAGATCAAGTTCTGAACTTTTAACTCAACACAAGTAGCCACTACATGTTAATGTGAATTGTACTAGCTGCAGCTACAGGAACTTCCTTGAACAGAGAGGCCTACAGGAACACTGTTGAGCAGTCCAACCACTCTATGTTGCTGAGGAGGCTGCAAGTCTCAGGCAAACAGGATATTCACCTGGGAAGAAGCACTCTGATCTGTTAGATGTGATGGAGCTTCCAACAGTATGTGTCCCCTTGCACAAAGAACACTCCTGTGATGGAGGAGATCTTAAAGGGTAGAAGCAAGGTGATGGGATTGTCTCTTAACAGACACAGAGAGCTGGTCTGTGGTATTTGAAAGGGCTGCACAGAAATTTACATTATGAGATGCGTGGATGGGTTTCTGGAGGCGTAGAGCAAGTAGTCATCACTAATGACAGAGAGAAATGTAGAAGGGATGTTCTGGAGGAGGCAAGGCAGATGAGACCAGGACCTCCATGGTGGTGGTCTGTGAAGCACTGCTAGTTCCAGGAAGGCCTGGGAGACAAGCAGGGATCTGGAACTGATGCACAGGTGAGATGATATAAGGAAGACAAACTCGAGTACACTAGAAGTCGGTGAACCTTTGGGACAAAAAGAATCTATGAAGGACAAGCTGCACCATAGTAACAGCAGTCACTGAAGATTGAAAAGGTTACAGAGGAATATTTAACCCTAAAGCCAAAGGACAGCTGACGGGTGTGGAGCTGTGGTTTAGCCGATGCAGTCTACCAGCGTGAATGTGGCAAATGCTTGATGGGCCCTTAAAAATACCAGTAGGGAAACAAGCAGCAGTAAGAAAGGCAATTTAGATCATGCACAGTACCAACTGGCTGGCAAATAACACTGAGCGAGTGAGAAGAGAACCTACAACTGCTTAGGAAGCTTAAAAAATATGACAGGGCAAACTGCCTGGAATTCAGAGATAGCCCCCAAATTACCAGCATCTCAGAGACCTGAAAATGGCCAAGCTTGCATGTTTTCTGTAAACATCCTCTGTTATTGCCATCATTGGTCAAGCAGGACACTTTTTCCATTCTATGTTCATTGACACAACACAAAGATACCAGGGTGCACCCAGGCACCAAAGTGTGTAACATCTGCAGACTCAGGGTGACTGTGGGTACAGAATGTCACTCTGTGCAAAAACACTGAAATCTTACCTTAAAACATTGCCTACGTTTACCTGCCAATGTTACCTAAAGACATTTGTTTTAGTTCAGCTTTTCTCTCTTTTTTTTGTAAAACCATAGTGATAAAACAATTTTTTTAAAAACACATGCATGCCACAAGAACTGAAATAAAACACATATTAAAGAAAGGATTAGCACGGTGAGCATACTGAAAATTGTAAATAATAATAAAAAAAAAAGCTTACGTTCATAGCAGTAGGCATCAAACTTGCTATCTGGGTAAGGAAAGCCTGTTTGGTTCTCATAGCGATACAGGGTTCTCACCCCAAGTAAACCTCCTCCACACTGGGGTCTTGCCACGGAGGCCGGGTAACGAACGCTGCCATCCGCCAGCCAGCCATAGTCACACTGGTCAAAGCCATTCCTCCAGGCCACGTACAGGTTCCCAACTGAAGCCAGAACGCCGTCTCTTTTCCGACACAGCTCTTTAGCTTCCTCAAAGGTGAGCTTCTCGGGGACTGAGACGTGAACCACTTCATCTAGAGGAAGAAAGCAAAAATAAAAAAGACTGAGTATCACGTTCCACCATCGAGTCAGCTTAGTTCCTTTCTTCCAGTCAGCGTCCTGCAAGGGTGGGGGTTTTTTTCCAAAATTTGTTTGAATAGTTTCTTTCTTAAAAAAAAAATCAGATACTTGGAAAATCAAACGTTCCAGATTTGAATAGGAAAACGAACCTATTACAAAGCATGAGGATTTATATTCTAAATTTATGCCACGAAGTATTGGGCACTGGTGAGGCCTCACCTCAAGGGCGGTGTTCAGTTCTGGGCCCCTCACTACAGGAAGGACATAGAGCTGCTGGAGCGTGTCCAGAGGAGAGCCACCAAGCTGGTGAGGGGTCTGGAGAACAAGTCATAAGAGGAGAGGCTGAGGGAACTGGGCATGTTTAGTTTGGAGAAGAGGAGGCTGAGGGAGGACCACATTGCCCTCCACAACTACCTGAAAGGAGGGTGTAGAGAGGTGGGTGTTGGCCTCTTCTCCCAAGGGAATAATGACAGGACCAGAGGAAATGGTCTGAAGTTGCGGCAGGGGAGGT
Organism: Calidris pugnax; assembly: GCF_001431845.1. NCBI lineage: Eukaryota > Metazoa > Chordata > Aves > Charadriiformes > Scolopacidae > Calidris > Calidris pugnax. The sequence goes on along the minus strand of NW_015091265.1, from coordinate 1,758,171 downwards.
TTAGGTTAGATATTAGGAAGAATTACTTTACTGAGAGAGAGGTCAGGCACTGGAACAGCCTGCCCAGGGAGGTGGTGGAGTTACCATCCCTGGAGGTATTTAAGAAACGTGTAGACATGGCTCTTCAGAGCATGCTCTAGTGCCTCAGATTGTTGGTTTGTGTTTGTTTGTGGGTTTTTTTGGTGTGTTGGTTTTTTGTTTTGTTTTGTTGAGTTTTGGGGGGGTTTTTTTGTGATTGGACTCGATGATCTCAAAGGTCCCTTCCAACCATGAAGGTTCTGTGATTCTGTAATAGGCATGGTTGGAGATTGAGTCCCTCCCTCCGTCTCTAGGCAGAGGTAACCACAGCCTCTGTGACCCCTGTTGGAGTAGACTTTGCAGCTCAATTGTGCTAATTAAATCCAGTCCAACAGAATTTACTTCTCAGTAAAACAAATCTTTTACATCTGCAGGCCTTTTACCTGACCTTTTTAGTCATCACTAGAATCTCACTCGAGACACATAAAAAAAGCAAATGTTCTTCACTGACTGCGCCACAGCAGCTTTTAATGTCATATTTCCATCAGTCTTAATCTTGCCCCATGGGGAAACAGGTGAGGGAATGCACTAAACATGTTGCATGCACAAAGCCCTTTTTGTGTAAAAAAGTTAAATTGCTCTAGAATGCTGGTAGTATAGTTTAGCTTCCACAGAATAAAAATTTGTAAATAATACCTATCCAGTTGGAAACTGAAACAAAACAAACAGCAAACCTAATATTTTACTTCCAAGTTAAATGATCATTAAGCAGTTGGCTTGGTTGTCTCAGTCACCCAAACATTACAAACAAAATCAAGGCTCTAATGTTCATGTCCTGGGAATGAAACACTACACTGACTCCTTTCTAAGTTTTCTCTCAAACTTCAGATGGAACTGATGAGACTTAAAATCAACATGTTCAGCTGTAGAAAACAGTGCAAATTCAAAATATTTTTTACAAGAGAGTAGTTCTCCTCTTCAACTACAGTAGGCCAGAACACAACAGTCCCTGTTGCAGAAAAGCACTGCTTACTCATATTGGACATGGAATCTGTCTGACTTCTGCAGTTGTCTCAAGGCGACCGAGCAAAAGGCAGACAGAAACTACATCACCCCAAGCAGTTTCATTCACATCAATATTACGCTTGTTTCAGGCTTGAAAGGAATGCAAGTGTGAAAGGAGGCAATGTGCCAATTTTCTTTTTCCTCCTAGGTAGAAACTCTTGATTTGTTATTACAGCTGTAACATCAATTCCATAGTGTGTAAGTTGCTTTATACACGTTCAGGGAGTTTCTAACTTAGAGGTAAAGGGACAGAGTGTGTCTACTGGAGAGGGACAGATAGGGAAACCAAAGAATCATTCATCCTCAGAAGGACCAGAATGCTTCATTCAGCTCTTCAGACCACACAGATACTGCACTTTTTATTAAACACTTCTGCAGAAGACAGCTTTCCGTCAAGGCACAGATCTGGTATTTTGGCCAATATAGTATGATCAACACAATTATCCCACCACACTGTCCCAACAGCAGTATCATGAAACAATGGAGCAAAGAAAGACTTCTCTCTTCTGAGGACTTTTCATTTATCCTCTCACGCAGCAGCCACATACAAAAAATAGTAGTTAAAATGATTGCAATTAAATAGCAGATATCGCTCTGGTTAGACAAGAAAATTAGACAAGAAAAACAATGCATTTTAATGGTTTCTAGAAGCAACTAGGATGGATCAAAATAATCTCAAGCAATCCCACAACATTCCTTCTGGAAGAAACTTATTGAATACACAGGAAAAATGGGTAAACTGTGCAAGACTAATAGCAAAGCAATTTTTCCATCGACTGATCTGGATCACTGCCTCCAAATTGAGCTTGTGCGTAACACCATTAAAGTTAGGGGTATTTATTCCTCTGAGCTGTCATCTGCACTCTGCTAAAGCACAGAACCTTATGGAATGGTTAAGTCTTGCTATAAGACTTCAAAATGCAGGGTTCAATCAAAGAACTCACTCATCCAAGTTACACAAGAGCATTTCTATACAGAAATCTGCTCTCAGTTTGCCTTGGAGTATGCCAATATATGCAATATTGGTAATACTGCACATTTAAAAGATGGGTTGCATATCTGTCTTTGCATTGAATCTATTCGACTGGCAATCTGTTTATTTGGTTCATCTGTTAATGTCAGCTGCTGCCATACAGACATCATCTGTGTCAAAGGGTGTTTTACCAGAAAAGTTAAATGATAAAAAAACCCCATGTGTTCAAGAAAAAATGCATACTAACCACAACAGTTCAATAAGTGAAGTCCAAAGTCACAGCCTTTGGCACCTATTTGGCTTAATGAATTATCTGAGATGATAAATTCATAAAGAATGCAAAAAGGTGCGAGAGCAACCAGCAAAATGCCCTTATTGTCATTCCATCATATACCAAGTAAATACTAATTTATTTCCAGTATGCTAGTGATAAGATAAAAGCTACAAAGATGTTAAAACATGGCAGCTTGCAACTGCTCTAATTAAAGAGTGTTTTTCTATGATTCCAGAATTCTTATTGTAAAAATGTCCAGTGAAGTGCAAAAGTCAGGTTCCAAATAGCAGCTCCTTACTCTAGGAAATATGACTCTGCAATTTGCCTGTCTAGTTTGAAAATAAATTAGAATTCTGCATGATTGAGTGTGCACTTGCTGTGCATAATAACTGTTGGGATGAAATGTGGAAAATAAAGCAATAGTTTAATAAAGGTCTAGCTTGCTATACAAATCCAGAAACACTTAAAAATTGTCCTGCAATCTTCTAAGACCACCTTACACAAAAAAAAAAATAAAAAGAGAGAGAGAGGAAGGTTTTTTTCTGTTGAACGCTTGGGAAGAAAACAGCGCTCAAAACACTTCTTCAGCTGAATGGCATCATTTTGATTTACAGCAGCTCTTAATTACTTGATGAGAAAGTTTTCCCAGTCTTTCCTGCACTTCTCACCTGGAGCAGACTGTGAGCATGTATATACTTCACGCACAGCAGACACAGCACTTCAGGGAAACGGTGACTCATGCAGCACAGAGACAAACCTACCGTTTGTGTGCAGTAAGTGCCATCATTTGGCATGTGCAGGGATGAAATTTTGCTATCCATGTCACTTCCCTGATGTGATTACTGCTGAGACACATGCTCACCAAAAGTCTCCTTGGTCAGAAAGAGATGGCTACCAAACTATTGATATTTTGGGTGCATATTGTGGAAGCGCTACTTAATAATCCCCCACTTCTTTATCCTCACAACAATGCAGAAATTCAGGTTATTGTATGTGAAGACTGTCTGTTCTACTTCACTTTCAACATGGCTTTTTCTTTCATAGTGAGAACTTGGGTTGGAAACCACATTGCTCCTCAGTCAGCCTATGCAAAAGCTGGGCAATAGAGCAGCAAACACAGAAGAAGGCATGTGAAGAAAGGTGCTGATCACTAAAGGAAGAACCACAAGAAGCTCTATGAACTTCCTCTGTCACTGCCAAGCACTTGGGGAAAAAATCATGCAATGAGGCTCAGGTTCTGCTGACCTCTTTCAGGGACTCAACCTCAAAACTGACAGAGGCTTTCAATAGGACATGGAAAAAGGACTTGTGCTCCAATCCTGGCTTCCAGCTTGTCAGTCAATGCAGCTGAAACATCCTGAGTCCTTCAAAGTACTAAAGAGAAAAGGATTTGACCCTTGCACAGAAACTTCCTCTAAAAAGCAAAAAAGTTCATGGTGAAGCTCATAAAATGTATTTAATTCATGCAGTCTCTAAAATTAACTCCTATTTTTGGAAACATAACGTGTCCCACATTTAACAGGAGGATTCATCCTGTCACACTCTTAGAGTGTCTTCATTATGATGTCTGAAAGCAGCTCAATTTCCCAGCCAGAATATTGGAAACAAGGAAATTAAGAGAAAACTTGTCTGGTTGATAAACAAATTACATAGGCACCCACACCAGCAGAGTAGATTCAATTTTTGTGTGTGCTAAAAGCCACGTGCAATGTTTTTATAGCTGGAGTACGCCCCAAGTAACTTAGCAATATTACGCACACAAACCCCAGGGCTTAGACCAGCAGATGAAGAGAACCTAGTGCTACAGTACCACGAGGGTGAAATGGAGACCATGACAACGTTCAGACTGCAGACAATAATGGAATGTATATTATTGCTGGCTGCCGTTTAAAACCAAGCTTCAGGTCGATCGTGCAGCCTCAGCGGTTAGAGCACTTGAAGTATCCCCAGTATTTTCCTATTGCACGCGTTTGGTTTGCTTGGTTAAAACAGACACCTGATGAAAGTCACACTTTTCCCCTCTCTTTCAAATAGATCAAGCTAGATGAAGAAGCCAGGTTTTTCTCTTGAAGACAAAAGCTGATTCACTACAACCCCTAAGGTAAAAGCTTAAGATCTACAGACTTATCAGCTGGTTTTATAGCAAGCTTCACTCCTTTGAAGGTTAATTCATTTATTTTCTCTCATCAGGAGACGTCTTGCTGAGCTGGGCATGTTTGTAGACGTGAATTTCATGAATCACACATCTTAAAAGCAAGCACAGAAACAAGGGCAGGCTGGAACCATAGCCGGGGGTCAATACACAACATGTATTGACTAGGGTAGAAGTAATGAATCTAGATATAAGCCCTCCAGCACAGACCTCACCAGTAATTTCTTTTTCCATAGATGAAACCACAATTAAAGGATTGGTGGCCTGCTACTTCCTAGAGGAGGTCTTTGAGCCTGACTATGTGGCACTCTCTTCCCAGAGCAAAGCATATCTCCTCAGCTTCACACACCATCACCCACCACGCCAGGTACAACAAAATGAGCTACAAGTCACTTGCACCTGGCAGGTGAAGACACCACATGCAATTCCGTGATAAATGTTTTACGGATGTCTGAAGGATTCTCCCAAACTGCAGAAAAGCTTAAGAGGTAAGCCATGAGTCTCCACTGAGTGCTTTTGACCCTCTGGTAACACATCAACTGCTGTGGTTTTGCCTGGTCAACCACCTATGAAATGTCCTTGCTATTATCCAATCCATGTGAGGGAATGACAAATACTAAGCGACACTTAGATTTATTGGGTTGTAATTAAATAGTATTTTTCATTATTACTATCCCATCTGGCATTTGATGCTCACAAGCTTTACCTTGTGGTTGGGTGCTCAAATTCTACAACCTCCACTACCTTCAGCATCAACTAAAGAAAGACACAAGAATATCTAAAGGGATATTAAATACACTAAAAGCTAATCATTCCCATAGATGGAAATGTTTAACTCTAACACTTTTAGATAAAAACAAGATAAAAAATTTCCAGCACCTTTCTATCTTAACTTCTTGGAGGTGTTCTTGTTTAAGGAGAAGAAACATTATCCCCCACTAAGAATTAGGCATCTCTTCCTTTTTGAGCATAATGGGTCTGTGGTGAGCTTCAGACCTGCTCATTATTTGTTTCTGAGAGATGGTGGAACCCACCAACCTCATCAAGCAAAGATGCTCTTATGGGGTCCAGGATTCTGTGACTACAGCTGCAGATCAGGGTGCCCCGGGTCAGGCATGAAAGATGGCTAAAAGAGACAAAATGTCATCTTTTCTGATGTTATAAGGAACATTCTAAGGATATTTCCTGACCTGCTACTGCTCCTCATAAACATTTGGTCACAGCCACATGGTTGGCTGTTCAAAGCTCAAGAAGTCATAATGCCACTGCCATCATGACTTTCTTTTCCTCAGAAACATGGATTCTGTCCAAATCTTCATTTCTAGAACACAATTAAGTGTACAAAGAAGGAGGAACATTGCAGCCACTTTGTGGACTACAGCATTTAACTTTGAACCTTGAGGACCACGTCCCAAGAATTTCCATTTCCTCCTCCTCTCTTTCTGTCTTTGGCCAAAAGGCCCGTGCAAAAAAGCAGCAGTAGCCATCAACAGGACTACCAGACTGCTTGTGAACCAAGGAAGAAAGAGACATGGCCCACACCTACCCCGCCTCGCCAGCACATGCATGACGATAATGAAGACTGCTACCCTTGTCTTCAATACTCTTAAAAAATCAGATACATTTGGGCCAAGACAGACCTGAAAAGCTTCATCTGTCTTCACCACAGGCAGGGGACTTGCAGGCTAGCTAAAGTTGTCCTGCTTATTAATCCAGCTCATGCTCCAGCCTTCCCCCTCTTTCCCAAACTGCATGGACAAGACACCTTGTCTCAGCTGCAGTTCTCTTCCTCCATCCTGCCCCTGTTAAGGGCCAGTTCTCCGACACACCAGACGAGTAGAGAGGTATCCTTAACAAAGTCACAGGTTACTGCAAAACACTCTCTAGGACTGGAAAACCACAAAGACCCAAGCAGATAGATTCAACTTTAAAGCAGAAGGCTAGACAAGCTGAAGAAGTCTTTTTCTCTTACACGTTAGAACAAGTTAGTTGATTCGTTTTGATACACATCAGTAATGATTTAATTAAAGTCTCCTGAATGTCTTAGGTCTGTTCTATGCAAAACCTTAGGCTGAACAGGAATCCACTGCATTTGACAAGACTGGAAGAGTACACTTTTAGTATACTTTTCCCATAGGCTTGCTCTCAAACATGAAGGGTATCATGGCAAGTGCTATACCCTTAGAGAGCTCTGCTATAGTTGCAAGGTGCAAGGCTTTTATTTATACAGATGAGAAAAATGATTTTTTCCTTCTTTGGGGTTTGTGTCTTATTCTCACAAAAACCATTTAGACATCAGGATTTTCTGATGTCTCCTTGAAGATGAGCTTTATCCCATTATGAACTCAAACACAACATCATGCATGCAAACCACCACAGTTTCGGTTTACTCTCTTTGGGCTCTGTACCCTTCTTGTGAACTCCTGGATCCATAAGCCTTCATTAGGTCACACAATTCAAGGCTGGGGAAGTGTCCAGTATAAGCCAACACAAAGGATATGGCTCTACCATTGGCCCTGAACTAAGTAGAAAAGACCCTTTTCTCTGTGTCCCTGTTTTTAAACCTAATCTAATTGTTGCTCCGGAATCAGAATGGACTCCAGAGAAGATCTTTAGCTGCCCAAAACACAGAGGAAACTTCTCACCTGAAGCCATACTTCAGACTATGACTTCTTTAATTGTAAGTATTCTCACACAAATTTCCATGACAATAGCAAAACTGCATGAGACTAGGTGGAAAGTATTTAACAGACATCTGGTTTTGTTTTTTCTTTTTCTTCTCCACACTCACTGTAGGGGGGGGAGAACGGTCCATGGAAGGAAGACTATAATCTTCCCCACAGCCACCCTTAAATAACTTTCTTAGCTTGAGTCCCCATCTGCATATTACATACCCTTATTAGACATATATGGCTTCTAACTGGTTTTGGCCAGAAGACAATTCTGCATGGAGTCGTTTGTGTTTTGGCTGCGCACCACACACTCACAGCCCTTCACTTCATCAGTGGGCTTTGGCGAGCAGATCCTATTTTGTCTCCATTTCTGACACCACAGCATTGTCAAATCAATCACATGCACACTTATCTGAAGACAGAATGGAAACCCTTCCTCCCCCACCACCCATTTCCATTGAAGGGATTATTCCCTAGAAGAAGCTGGTGCAGACACCACTCCAAATGGAGGTGCTATGAGAATCTCAGAATCCAAACCTTTGCAGCTCAATCATTTTAGATTAAACTCTTCATTATTAAATCGTCTACCACAGTTGAAGGTATCCTAAATGTTTTTGTTAATGCTTGGTATAGTGAAATATGCAATGTAATATGAGGAATGTAAATCAGCTTGTAATAAGAGACTGTGCCCAGTACCTGTTTAATGATATTTTGACTCCAGCGTCTTATTTTTATCGCTAGGAGCTCAGAAATTTTAAGTCCTTCCCATAGTTATTCTTCTGTGTGTTTTAGCAAAACTTGAAATATTTGACTTATAACTGTGCCGTCTTTCATGTCTCTGGTTTTCCTCAGAACAAGGAAATGGTAAGAGTTAGCCTAGACAACTGGTTTTAATTTAAGCTAATAGTTTGTGTTTCAAGGAGAAATCCATGTCTCTGGCTAACTTTGTGATTTCATATGGCCAAAAAGGAAGAAAACTGAAATGGTGTTGTTCCTACAAATCCTCAGTGCAAGTACCCAAATTAGTACTGTAAATTCAACACACATTTATTTTAAAATGTATTGCAAGAATTCCTACCACCATTTATGGCCTTCTGGGGTAACAATCTAACAGCAGCCAACAATAACTGGCCAATAACTGTTCAATGACTTCCATGATGACATTCTTATTATGGCCCAGATTTTGATACCATTAATCAAACACCATCTTACTCCATGAATAGCCATCCAACTGACACAGGCTCTCCAAATAAGGATCGATTTAGTGCAAGTCTAATAGATTTGGCATTCAATCACAACAGGCTATGGAGATAGGAACTTTCAAATTCACATGGAAAAAATCATGTTTAAGCACATTTCTACAGTCAACTCGTACCATGAATGTCCTGCTTTGAGAGTGCTTATTACAAGAGAAAGGTTGTACCTTGTAGAATAAGTCTTTGGTGGACAGGGCAATCAGAAATTTGGCATAACCTTAAATCTTCTACCAATGTATGAATGTGATACAATACAGCAAACAAAACACAGGATCTAGTTTACTGCAATGTTCCCTTTCCAATAACTTCCATCGACATTTTATCTAATTTTCTGTCTTCTGTGTATGAGTGGTTCCAAAGTGTAATCTCATTAATGCTACGGAACTTCAAACAAGCTCTGCATTTGAAATTAACCTTTGTTCTTACAGAACCTGCTTCTGTTGTACAGACATAGTCATCTTGGCTTCTAAGCCCCATCTTGAACCCTTGTCCTAGGCTATGGAGCCTTTAAGATAAAATTTAATCAGTTTTCCACAGGAAGCTACTGCACAAGGAAGAAGGTGAAATGAATGTGCGTGCTGTTACCTGGGCTAATAGACTAAATTGCCCTAATATTCTGTGCTAGCTTATATTCCTTAAATGCTGAAGGCTTCACATCCAAGCAGATCCCATTACCACAGTCCAGGTGATAGGCCACAAACACGTGTATGTTTAAACAGACCATCACCCAAAACAACAGGACAGAAATGTATAGCTATCCAGACAGAAAAGTCAGTTCAAAAATCTTGGTAAATTAAATTTTGTAACAAAGAAATGGCCTTCTGGGGTAACAATCTAACAGCAGCCAACAATAACTGGCCAATAACTGTTCAATGACTTCCATGATGACATTCTTATTATGGCCCAGATTTTGATACCATTAATCAAACACCATCTTACTCCATGAATAGCCATCCAACTGACACAGGCTCTCCAAATAAGGATCGATTTAGTGCAAGTCTAATAGATTTGGCATTCAATCACAACAGGCTATGGAGATAGGAACTTTCAAATTCACATGGAAAAAATCATGTTTAAGCACATTTCTACAGTCAACTCGTACCATGAATGTCCTGCTTTGAGAGTGCTTATTACAAGAGAAAGGTTGTACCTTGTAGAATAAGTCTTTGGTGGACAGGGCAATCAGAAATTTGGCATAACCTTAAATCTTCTACCAATGTATGAATGTGATACAATACAGCAAACAAAACACAGGATCTAGTTTACTGCAATGTTCCCTTTCCAATAACTTCCATCGACATTTTATCTAATTTTCTGTCTTCTGTGTATGAGTGGTTCCAAAGTGTAATCTCATTAATGCTACGGAACTTCAAACAAGCTCTGCATTTGAAATTAACCTTTGTTCTTACAGAACCTGCTTCTGTTGTACAGACATAGTCATCTTGGCTTCTAAGCCCCATCTTGAACCCTTGTCCTAGGCTATGGAGCCTTTAAGATAAAATTTAATCAGTTTTCCACAGGAAGCTACTGCACAAGGAAGAAGGTGAAATGAATGTGCGTGCTGTTACCTGGGCTAATAGACTAAATTGCCCTAATATTCTGTGCTAGCTTATATTCCTTAAATGCTGAAGGCTTCACATCCAAGCAGATCCCATTACCACAGTCCAGGTGATAGGCCACAAACACGTGTATGTTTAAACAGACCATCACCCAAAACAACAGGACAGAAATGTATAGCTATCCAGACAGAAAAGTCAGTTCAAAAATCTTGGTAAATTAAATTTTGTAACAAAGAAAAGGTGTGGAGTCCCCTTCTTTGGAGATTTTCAAGACCTGCCTGAATGCAGTCCTGAGTAAGATGCTCTGACAAGCTCTGGGTGGTCCTGCTTTGGCAGGGGAGTTGGACTAGATGATCTCTATGGTCCCTTCCAACTCTAAAAATTCAGTGAAATTCAGTGAATTGAAAACCAGTGCGTGTGCATCTTTACCAATGAAAACTGCGCAGTTGCTGCGACATCTTTGAATGTAATGGTCTGGTTCCAGGCTGTTCTGAGTACAGAACGTTAGCTTCAATGAAATAGGTTTCAGTTTTGAGGTTTTTAATTTTTATCTTTGAAAGCTCAGTAAGAATATTTGACCCTGAGAAATTGGTGGCTCACATGCATCCAGGGCAAGCTTCTCCATATTAGCTACATTTTTCTATTTATAAGAGGGAAAGGCATTGTTCTTCACTCAGGAATGACACAGATTAGTCAAAACTTCTTTTTGTAAACTAGGAGAGACCCAAATTGAATTTTAAAGACTAAATTCAGAGATGATTCAGAATTCAGTCCCTTCAAGGACTGATGGAGGATTAATGTTACAAACCCTAAGTGTTTAGGTGTGCTGCTCACTGACAGATACAGATGGAATATAAGTAAAATTTGGACAATGCTGAGCACTATCAAAACTCCATCACCTAATTTTCAGAGTTCCCAAGTTCATATGGTTTTTGAGTCTTTGCAAGACTTGCATTGCTTGTATTTCATAACTCTCTAAGGTGAACATAGCCTGGGGCAGATTCTCAATTTCTAAAAGTAAGAGGAAAACACTTACTAATTTCAGTGCAAAAGTCTCTATGTCATCAGCAGGAGAAAACTTTGCATCATCTAATTTATTTCTGCTCTAAGATAGAACTCACTGGGCACCTGAATTTTGCAATTGCTTGTTACAAGTATATGTACACATACAAGGGCAGGCTTGCTCAGAACCATGGCTGATTTATTGTTCTGATGGCTTCAAGAGCACTAAACTAAATGCATACCAGCAAAGGATCAGCCTGAAAGATATTTAATAAGGAAATAAAAGATATTTTTTTAAAAAGAAACTCTGAAACTAGCATGGATTAAAAAACCTGTCAAGACAGAAGCAGTGTGACACAGACCACTGCAGTAAATAAAAAATGTACTTCGGTCTTGGTTGCAAAGTATTTCTGTACCAGAATGAAGTTCCCATGTGCATAATCAGCACAAAGCCAAAAAAAAAACAGTCTACAGGGCAGGAAAGGCTATTTCTGCATTTATATTTTAAGCATACGTATTTAGCTAGTCACAGTATTGTCTAAGCATAAGGATATCTGGTGTCTGGAACGTATCTATAGGCCCACTGAAAGGATACAGTTAAATTCACTTGCAGAAGAGAGAATATAATAAGCATTTACAACTTCACACCTGTAATACAGAGATTTGTGGAACTGTCCATTCACAGAAAAAATTGCCATATTCTTCTTTTTACCATCAAACTCTTTGTTGAATAGAGACCAATCATAGACCCTAACCATGGATCGCAAGGTACCATGGGGTTTACAATAAGAACCATGATTCATAGTCACCATGTGGCAGAATCAGAATCACTCTGCTGCATTACAGCTATTTAATTAGCAGCTTTTGCAAAGGCAATAGGGGTATTGTGGAACTGCAAAGAATTTTACTAAAGAAGATCTAGATTCCTCACTGCAAATTTTTCACTTGTTTCTTTTTGATGCTGAGATGCTCCTTTTCCAAAAAGATATCATTAAACTTGGATTGCAATTAAATATCTGTCTAATTTTATGCCGTGGACATGTAAAAACCTTAATTACATACTTTATGAACTATAATACAGCTAGCACATATACTATATCCATCGTTATATATAGATATAGTATATATAGTTTCTCAAACTTTAAATGCGTTTCTTTGAAAATCCTTTTATAATGTTCAAAAAATAAGATGCTTTAACAGCAGCTTTTGTGAGATCTACTGTACTAACTATAGCAGCTTTAAACCTGACTGTCTCTTTGTAGATTCCACATTCGCCTTTAATTAAGGCCTGCTAGGCCACAAACTATATGTTCACTTCAATCAGTGATTCTCTTCAGATTCAAAACAGCCAAAACCTATTTTACACAGAATTTCTCATTTCTCTGCCTTTCCACATTAGAATCTCCAGCCATTTTTAAATTTCACAGTGCAGTGTAAATATGGACCTATCTTACCTTCCATGCGTTCCACATAGCAATACACATCGTAAGTTTCATTCGGAAAACGGCGCCCATATGTTCTCACTCCTTTCTTTCCCATTTTATCTCCAAAGCAGCCAATTCTTGGATGTCTAATTGGATACCTGAAATGCAGCATATTCATATTTATTATTACAATAAGTCAGCATATTAAGCCTGTACAGGCTAAGCATATCCATTTTGGGGAACTGTGTTCAGGGGACTTGTAAATGTCTCACCTAACAGTCTGGTCAGACACCCAGCCAGCGTCACATTGCTCAAATCCATCTTCATAGGCTGCTTTCAGTTGTTCTGGGCTTGCCATGACAGCACCGTTGTCCAGACAAGTCTGCTGAGCTTGTGTAAAATTCAGAGTATACCTGCTGGTTGCTGCACGATAGTGAAATACAACACCTGAAAAGGCAAAAAAACCTTACATTAGTGACCCATTTTGCATCATTTCTGCATCTTCGTGCTGTAACTTTACCTAAATATTGCTCCAACGCTGAAAACAAATGGATGCAATAGAAATAGCAAAAGGCTACGAGAGATGCTGTTGTATAAATGATGTCCCCCCCCTCTAGTGGCTAGTACCAGTAATTCTATAACAACTTATGTTATTAATAGCTGGTGAAATTATACTCATTGTACACACAGAAAAAAAGTAAGTACACCATATGTGTGTTTTCACTGCTGTATTACAAAAAATCATGACGAAAAGGGAGAATGATTGCTCAAAGATGTCAATGATATCACAGTTACCAGCACTCTTCCAGTTCCAAGAGCAGGTGGGCTAATTGCACTGCAGGCGAGGTTGCTCCTGCTACCTGACATGTTGGCTGATTGGGCTACGTGACACATCCAACTGCAAGTCAAACTGTATGACCAGACAAGACCAAGCACATCCAGTCCTTGGAAAAAATTGGACTTAAAAATAGATTTTTCTGAAGCAGCCAGCTGCAGCGACTGCATGCAGAAGTGCCCACAGCGAATGGAGGATCCCCAGCGTGCTTGAGGTCTGCTGGCTGCAGTGAGACATGTCACCAATGGGGACACAGAAAAAATTGTCCTTTTGATGCATATTTGATAATCCATGATGGGCATGATATCTGTTCCTGTCCATCAAAGCTTACTACAAATATAACATTTATAAATATATGGCTGTTGGTCAATTTTTCATAACCGTGATTTCCTGCACACACTACAAACGATACAGACAAAACAAAGCTTGCTTTTATTTGGGGCTTTTCTGGTTCTGGAAAGAATCTCGACAATTTCAAAAGTTACTTGAGTATGTCAGACGTTTGGAGAGGGAGGGCTAGAGTTAAGATGGTTTTGGTTAAGACAGGATCTGTCTAGAATCCACATTCTGTTTTTTATATACACATAATTCTAACTGAATTCAGCAACAGCTGCAGATGCACACCTAAAACAAACCATAAAGGGCACCGACTCCAAAGTGGCAGAAAACAGATATTCTACCTTGCAAAATCACTTCCCCCCTGTTGCCAGTGTCTTTTACAGTTTTGTATCAAAAGGATGTCTCCTGATGATCTCTGAAAAATAACACTCAACTTCATTTATTGCACGCTAAAAATCTTCAAAACCATTCCAATACCATAAATCATCCACTACACAGAATGGATACAAAGCAAGAAAAATAAAATGTTCCTTTTCTCTGATGATTTTATTGGAGTACTTCATGATGAGGAAATAACATACTGTAATACAGTTTGGGAAAATGGTGGCATTGTAGCCATAATGAATTTAACAACAAGTCTTTGTTATTAGAGCATTGTTGAATGATGGAAGAAGTCCGCTAATTTATGAGTAAATAGAAATATGGGTAACAGTAAAATGTTGATTCAAGATGTTCCAACATATTTAGAAATACTTTTTCTCATGCAGACAAATTCAGTAAAATTTTGTCATTTATCAAAGGTCTGGATATAGCCAACAAACAGAAAATGCATGTTTTTCTTCCTGTCGTGATTCACTAAGAAGGTCTCTGAAACTAAAATAGAAAACGCTATCTGAAAAATACTCACAGGTAGGATAAACCTCAATCATCGGACACCAATTTTAGCAAAGCTACTGGCAGAGAAACAGGAAATGGGAAACACTGGAGTCACACACCAGCTGCAGGCACTAAAGGAAAGCTCAGAGACCACTAGCATCCCTATAAAATGCCTTTTCAGAACCGCTGACAGAATCCATCATGAACAAGCGCTTATTCCAAGCAACTATGTAATTTCAGCTTCAAATGGATCCAGGCATTGTTTGGCAGCAGTGGCAAGTGAAGAATACACCCTGAAAAAGTATGGCTGTGTTTACATTGCTAAATTAAATATTCCAGGTGCCTGCAATTCAGTCATCAAGGCTGTTAAATTGTTAGATTAGTTCACTGCATTATTTGGCCCAGGCCCTACAACACCCTTCCAATTTCTGGACAGACTTCAGGAGGTAGCAGCAACTAGGGACAACTTCCAATGGGCACCTTCATCCTGCACTGGGAGCCCAAGGAGCATAACAGGATGGATGGGGACCACACCACCCCAGAAAGGCTCAGAGGTAAAGTATAGCCTCAGACACATTTTCTTATTAATGTGACCTATCTGTACTGGGAGGCCAAATTTACATACCGTTTGTGTTGTCTTAAGATGTGCAAAACTTCATATAGACATATATTTATATATAGGTGTGTGCATATTTTGGCTTTTTGTGCCCCAAACAACGCAGTCCTTCACCACATGTCCAACACAGAGCACCACCTTACAACATAAAAATAGTCAGGCAAGAGCAGCTAATTACCTTAGAAACTGAAAAAAGCTTGAAACAACAAAAACGTGACTTTGATTTTCTAGGCTATAGTATGCATTGAAATATTTATTTTAATATATTAGGAATTCAGTAACATAGGTTGACACTGTGAACCTGTCACTTTCTGGTATAAACAAGCATAGCTATATTCAGTAGTACAGAGGTGAATAAAACATGAGTTCAAGGGACCTGTTCAGTGTTCTGGGTCTAGAATATGAAATGGGCAAGTTTTACATAGCTCACAACAGAAGCTGATAAAACATTTACCTTGAATCATAAGTATGAACTCATAATAATAATCACAAGCTGGGCATCTGGCTTTACTGCATGTTATTGCTAAATATATACAAAGGTTTTTTGGTAGTATTGGTGTTTCTGTATTATATAATATTTGACACTGACTCTATAACTCAGGGTCAAACCACAAATGCCCAAGTATGTGAAGCAATTTTTTCATTTGATTTGATGTTTAAATAAAAATATATTTGATATAAGTTTAAATTCATTGCCTGGGTCTTAGGGGCTTTTTTTGGAGGGGTTGTTTGGTTGATTTTTTTTTCCCCAAGATTGCTTAACTGATGCTACATGGCTTCAACTGGGCACAAGAGCACTGCTTCTCAGTACAACCACAGAAAAAGGTTCATTAACTTAACAGATGGCAACATATTTCTATGAACTTTTATTTTTTTAAAAAATTCCTACTGCTTAAATATGGATGCACTCTCCACAACCAGCTATCTGACCTCTCATTTCTTCCATGTTGGAAGCAACCACTGCTCTTTGTAGCTGGTGTACATTTGGGATCCCTGTGATACCTGAATAAGGCAGAACTAAAGAGTTAATATCACTGCCAATTTAAAGTAGCTTTTGCAGTGCTGAGAAGAGCCTTTGGTCATTTGTAAATCCTGGAAAGGAACTTGGAGAATGCTTTGTTCTCCTCACCCTGATCCAAAAGGTAAACTTCACCTATTCTTAGAGTTGAAGGCTCTTCCATTTCCAGTGAGGAGCTAATGGACATAAAAGAGCCTCCAAGATGAATGGGAAGGAGGACGTCAGTATGTATAAGCCTGTGCACCAGCTGCAATAATTAGAAGACCCCCTGGGGCTAAGAAGATTAAAGTGCAGGACTTTCATTGTTTCAGTTAGACGGGGAGAGAGAGAGAGGGGCAAAATCCATTGTCCGAGTTTTTGCACTTTAAAACATTTGTAAAGGATTTTTTCCCTTTGTCGATTTCCTCTCTGAAAGAAAAGACAAGAAAGGAGTTGTCCTAGGAACAAATAAAGCAACTGGAAAACAGACTACAGCAGTATAATGTTGTCACTGAACATCTGGCAAACAAAGTCAGTGTAATTACAGGAAGGAGCAAGAAAGAGCACTCACAGGAAAGCAATTTGTCGCATCCAAAATTCACTTCTGTCTGAGCCAGAGAGAATGTCTTTTAATGATTCATCTCTGTCTTAGACTAGAAAACAAAAAAAGTGAAGTATTTCACTTTTAATAAACAAGGGAATCCACAGGTAAGAGCCTGGTTCAGTGGTTTGACACCTTTGGGGTGCAACTTTGCTTTATTACGTGCCAGGGTATCGTGCAGCAAAACCCCGTGGAACTGCAGGGGAAAGGCTCCTTGTGTGGCTAGTAAATTACAGTTCACTTTCTCTTGTGAGCTCAGGCTGCTGCAACACGCACTCCTGGAGTCACATACATTTCATAAGTTGTCTCACACAGCAAAGAGTATCTAAAGATAAAAGATTATGACGGTAGTGGTTTAGTCTGTTAATTTTTATGTTAAAACTTTAATCACTGTGGTGCAGACCGCTGAAGTAACCCCCAACCCACTGCCAAAGCTACCACTCAGTTTTGGTGGTCCTCCCTGCCTTTAATGCAGAAGACAATTTACATTACAAATACATGCCAAAATAGAGGTTACAGGACTGAGCATTGTATGAAAGGAAGGAATAGGGCAGCATTTTCAGCTTCCTGCATGAATAATTCATTTGTGTTCCTCATTCGAGGTCTTGCACCCATCTTCTGATCCCTGTCTTAGGCTTTGGCAACCTGAGAACAGGCTCCCCTTGCATCAGCAGGAGCTCCCTTGCCAAATGCCTCAGGGAACTTCTCAGCTTGGGGAGAGAAAGTGCACACAAACTCCTCTGCTCCATCTGCCCCCAAGACGCCCCCTCTCTGGGGACAGAAATCTCTTGCACTACCTCGCATGTTGCTCTTCCGAGCAAAATGTTTGCACCCATCCTCACAGAGCACCACAGTTGTGTGTAGGTGTACACGAGCTCCTCTGAGTCAGCTGGTCCAGAGAAGAAAAGCAGCTGATGTTGACATCTACCTGGATTTTTCTCAGGGGGCAGAACTTCTTCACTACATCTCTATTATCCCTGAATACACGGCTGGGATCAGCCACTCCATTATCTCTGCACAGCAATATACTAAATCACACAACTGTTAAATGAGGATAAGGCACTGCTATTTAAATTAAAATTACTTTAAAAATATACACAGCCTCTCAGCAGGATGTGGATGAGGAACCGTCTCAGAACAGTTTAGTCATTAGCACTGTCCTCTGCTCTACCACCCTGGCTGTGAAAGCATGCCATGTGTTGCCTGGGCTCAAACTCTCCCATCAAAGGTCCTCCATCCCACCTGATACTGAAATCCCATCAGCTGCCACATTCCCAGTGCCTATGTGACGGACTTGGCAGCTTGATCAGAACATTTGCTTCCCTGTTCCCGGTGTGCACTGCACATAAAGCTTGGGTCTTTCTCACCCAGAAATAAATTTCCCTCTCCCATCCTTTAATGGCAGCTACCCATTGTGCTCTTTCCTTCCCAGCTACAGAAGTCGGAGGTTCCTTGGGGTCCACGATGCAGGAGAGTAAAACAGGAGCTTAAAGATGCAGCAGCCCATGTTAATTTAGTTAGCAAGGAAGCACGGAAGTTCAACATCAAGAGGCGGTAAGGTTTCAAGACAGATAAGTCTAAAAGATTAAATAAAAGCATCTCTTCAAATGCCATACTTAAGAGATAATGAAGGGGAGTTCTGGCTGTAAAGAGAATAAATCAATTAGGTTGTCAACACACAATCTCTCAGGGCTAAAGCACAATTGAGTGGCAGCGTTCCCACATTGGAAAAAACTCCCATTTATTATCATTATAATGCCTGCAAGAAAGAAGAGTTTGCATAAAAATGGAAATGTGAATTACCATCTACTCTGCTTCCCTAATTGCTGCTTCTTCCCATTAACAAGGTCAATATTTTAAGCCTAGGATTTTCTTTAATGCTTTTTAAAAAAACCACAATGCAACAAAACAACCAAAAAAAAAACCCTAAAAAAGCCTCTGAGACTTGCAGCAGAATCAGACAGAAACTATCAAAACGAGGCCCATGAAAACAGTGGTCTCCCAAAAACATCAGTAAAAAAGGATAAATTGCTCTCACCATTGATAAAAAATGTTCACCAACAAGATATGAAAAAAGAGCAACAAAACTGGAAGAATGCCTTTTGCCACACCGACCCTTTAAAATCAAGTCATCTCCAAGGAAGGTAACAAAAAAAAAAAAAAAA
>NW_015091265.1:1731942-1739131 GCF_001431845.1 Calidris pugnax | reverse complement strand
CGTGGAATAATCTCATCATAAATGGGAAAAACCAAAGAATGCCTCCAACTGTATTGTGGAAAATGCAAAGGATGATTAGAGAAAAATCTCAAGAAGGTAAAAAAAAAAAAAAAAAAAAATCAGCTCAAGTTAGTGCTTTCTTCAAATTATTCCTTTTTGATTACACTTGACAAGCCAAAATACAAGTTATTTTTTATCGTCCTATATCATAGCAACATACAAACCCAGGAATTTCATTAAATATTCAATTATATTGCAGAATGAAGAGTACTGTTACACTGCACTTCTAGGTCAGCTTTTTACAAAGCACCTTAAAACTATTTTATAGAAGTGGACTTTGTTATAAGTAGAGAGAGGGAATAAACAGGGACATAGACAGGTACAGCAATACTTTTATAAAATCCTTGCTGGGATTCAACTCAAAGTTTGGTTTGCCTCCAGGTAGAAGCACAGTCCAAACTAGACATCTAAATCTCTCTAGTCAGTGACCAAGGATATGAACTGCCAGACAGCTCACCTCACTCAAAACTCTCATCGGAGAGGAACTGAAGGTAGCATGAGCCTGCACATTAGCTTAGACTGGGTGCTCAACTTAAAATTCTTGAAGGTTAAATAATTCCTACCCTGACTCCAGGTTGTCTGTTTTCAGACCTGGCATCCAAACCAATGCTGTGAAATTGCATTGGGTAAACTACTAGCAGGCAACTCAACACTTGGTGATGATCTTCAGAAGGCATTGCCTGCTGGTCATCAACCTCCACCTCGTTCCCAAAAGTCTCTACTGGGATATAGTGAAAACCCACCAGTGTCCAAAAGCAGCTTAAAGTGGGGAAGGAAGTGGCAGCTCAGTGTTAGCTACTGAAAAGGGAAAACATCTCTCTTAAGTAACTGAAAGCTCCTGAGACCTGACATTTTCAGAGAACAGTGGCAAGGAAACAACTAAGAATGAAGATAAAATAACATTAAGCATTCAAAAACTGTGACTCCTAACACAAGACAGTTTGACTTGTAGGTTTAGTAACATCAAGAAGGGTCAGAAGAAAAGCTCAAAACACTGTAGAAAGATGAAGTTACAAGACCTGACAAAGGAAAAGCCGATCCTGGGAATGAGGGAAAATTTTCAGAGTGAAGTGCAGAGAAGGCAGAGAAAAGAACACATGGAAGGAAAAATGAATATGAATGACTACTTCTGCATATTTTGCTTCTTGGAAGAAGTTTAAGCCTATAACACTGTAACACCATTATGTCCATTTTGAACATAAAATATCTCTGTCTGAGAGGTTGATGTAATTATAGCAGCAAGCAAGGTGTAAGGAAAGTGTTACCTCCTTTCCTGTTACTGATTGTGGGTATCTAGTGCGATGACACTGCCCCTCTGCAGGACCCTGCAGACCTGTTGGCACTTGGCCCTGTGGTTGCGATTAACAAGCAAGGCAGGCATCTGGCTGCCCCAAAACTTCCTGCGTGGGCTAAAATTAAGTGTTTCACTCCTCTCCCTTAAGCTTTCACCAGCTGTAAAATGAACGTAGTAGCATACAGGGAACAGTTCAACCTATCCCCATGGATTTTGGGGATGAAATACACAAAGCACCTGATAATCGGTGCAAATAAGTGCTCTCACTTGATGTCAGGGTTAATAAAGGCATGTAGCACAGCACCTAACATGGTTATGTGCTGTAACATTTGCAATACCAAAGGAACTAGATTGAGTGACCCAGCATGTCCTTCTAGTCCTACATGGCTATAACTTTGCCAGATGGCATCCCCAGGGCTGTAGACACAACCAAGTAACACAAACACAACCACTCCTAACACCCATAGTAAATAGCTTTAAGCTAAGCAGTTCAACTGAGTTCAAATCAAACCATTTAACCTCAATCACAAACTAATGATCATAGAATCATAGAATGGTTAGGGTTGGAAGGGACCTCAAAGATCATTGAGTTCCAACCCCCCTGCCCTGGGCAGGGACACCTCCCACCAGAGCAGGTTGCTCAAAGCCCCATCCAGCCTGGCCTTGAACCCCTCCAGGGATGGGGCATCCACAGCTTCTCTGGGCAACCTGTTCCAGTGTCTCACCACCCTCATAGTAAAAAATTTCTTCCTGAGATCTAATCTGAATCTTTTTTCTTCCAATTTAAAACCGTTTCCCCTTGTCCTGTCATTACACCTCCTGGCAAAGAGTCCCTCCCCAGCTCTTCTATTGGCGCCCTTCAGGTATTGAAAGGCCGCTATAAGGTCTCCCTGGAGCCTTCTCTTCTCCAGGCTGAACAATCCCAGCTCCCTCACCTGTCTTTGTAGGAGAGGTGCTCCATCCCTCTGATCATATTCGTGGCCCTCCGCTGCACATACAAGTAAATACTGCTCAGAGGATACAAGATACCAGGTTAAGCCAGTGTCTTGATGATGTCTCTGAGCCCCCAGTGAATAGAATATTCACTATATAGCTATTGATATCCAAGTAGCTGGCATAGGTTGACACTCAGGCACAAAAAATATTAGGCGCTAAAAGTTTTACTGTTTACTTTCAATGACTAGTATTCTGTTCAGTTTGAACAGCTTAACCTGGGGGAAAAAATTGTGCTACAGAGAAAGTTATTCTTTCTTATAAACCCCATTTTTCATTCAGAATACATTCCATCACTGGTAAAATACATTCATTTGATGCACAATGAGTTCAATAGTTTTATATTCCTAACACACCGAAATGAAAGGATAGAAATAGCAATTACAGTGTTGGGGTATTTTTTAATTCAAGTTAGCTCTCCCAGTGAGCTATTATCTTACTTTCAAAGGTTTACTTGAAAAACAAACAGCACAGCTGTTTAAGATTATCTGGCTTCATTGATGCTGGAACATGATTTTTGCTTGCAAGTTTCAAATGAGGTAATGTCCATAAAACAAATGGAAAACCTGAAAACACCTAGAACTCAAGTCCTGCATTGGTTTAAGACTACCTACATGAACAAGCATGCCAACCCCATAAAATTATCATAATACCAAAAGTGCAATTTCACCTGCTTCAGATAAACTTTGGCCTACTTCATTGGGCCATTTCTGAGAAATGTAGTAAATTAGGCTTAACACACCTGACAGCATTGGTAGCTAAAGAAAGAGCTGAATCTTTTGGAGCATCAGTAACATTTCCTCCCACACCTAAATCGCCCCATGCAGGGAGTTTTGTAGAAGCTTCCTATCTTTAATAACATGATTCTGCTTCACTTTAGGGTCAAGATGGTCAAGCAAGTACTAGCTGAGCCAAAGTTACTTTTTTTTTTTTTTTTGCATACTTCTAACCCACTGAAAAGCTAAAACAACACATGCCTGCTCAGACCTCAGAGAAAGAGTGTTACACAAGTGCATTTTATATTTCACTTTGTGATGAGCACAAAATGTGCAGAATAGGGAAACAGGTGATCATTGTGCCAGGATTCCATGGGTGGCCCCTGGAGGCCTTGGGTAGAGCTGACCAAAGGATGGTGCTGAACTCTGTGGGGCCTCAGCCCTAAAATCACTGCAATTAACACAAAAAAGTTCTCCCCACACCACGCTAACAGGCAGCAGAGAACCTGCAGAAACTCATGTCTCTCCAATTGTTACCACTTTGGGGTGCACTTTAAAAAAGACAACGCAACGGAAATAAGTTACGTTCAGGACTTTTTTTTTTAATAATAAAAGCTGAAATCAGAAAAAAACGATAAAGCCTTACTGAAATGAGGGTAGAAGATTTGAAGAGCAACATTCACATGAAACGTTTACAAGTTTGATAAATGGCATATGTTTACTTAATGCAGAAAATGGGATAATGGAGCGCACAAATGACAATTTAGCAATGCTACTTTCCATGTGGGTCAAGATCTGGCTTTTTGCCCTGCTGAAGTTTTGACATTAAAGCAATCATGGAAAAGTACGGTTACAGAAAGAAAATGGAGTGTGTGAAAATTTCTTTCAATTAAAAAAAAAAACAAACCCAACTGATCAGTCATCTCATTGCAGTGTTTTGCAGGAGCACTGACTACAGAAGCTAAAGTAATGCCATAAATCATCAGATATTTTATTGTAGTAAACATCTGCTGCTCCTGGATATAGATATGTAGTCAAGGGAGCACTTGAAAAGGAAAAAGGAATGCCAGGTACACTCGTTACTGAAAAGTAATGTTCAAACCAGAATTTCTTTTACTTTTGCCATTAGGACTAAACAGCTTGTGAAGTTACACAGGCATTAATGGTTACACTGATTTATTGTATTTCCAAATTAAGACCACACCTTCAAAACCTTTCACTGAATCAATGCCAAAAGACTGTTCAGGATAGGTTAAGCATATTGGAAGAACAATGCAGTACTAAGCTCACACAAAAAAATCTTAGCCAAAGCCATAATTTCCAGCAACAGATATTAATGTTTGTTTTGGGATTCAGTCATTTGAATAACTAATGAACTTTCAAAAAACACCTAAGTGCAAAGGAGCGCAAGGCAGAGTCCAAACTAAGGCTCACACGAGCTGGTACATCCACACAGCACAGTGTTGTTCTAAGGGCGCAGAGTAATTTGGGTCCAGAATTTGCATTTACATGGCACAGTGCCTGGGCTAATACGTCCTGCCTTTCAGCACAGTTTGTTAGCTCAGGCTTGGTGCCCATTGGACAGGGCTATACAGCACCAGGCTCTGGAGCAGTCTCTAAGCTGTACTCATTGTGCTGTATAAGCGGCCTCTTAGGAGAAAAACACCTATAGATCAGATGCTCGTGTGCCACTTTCGTGCTTCTGTAAGTCCTGTCTCTTTACATGTACACTTTCTGCCCTCAAAGTTTTGGAGGCGATTTCTTTATAGTGATAGCAAGCAAACTCTTAGCCCTGGATCCTCCAGGTGGAAGAACATTAGCAGCCACCTTCCTAGGTGGTTTTGTGCAGCTTCTGCCAGGTGGGTTTCCTCCAACTATCCAACCTTTATTACCAGGACAAAATAAATTCTTCCTTTGTGCTTGACGTTTCTGTCACAAAAAGAGTGGCTCCCAGTTTTGTTGGCATTATGGTTTTGTACATCAAGTGGCAAGATTGGGGTGGGGCTAGATGATCTAAGTGGGAGGTTGGACTAGATGATCTCTGAAGGTCCCTTCCAACCCCTACAATTCTGTGAAGATAGGCCAACCACAGCTCCAGTAGCAAGGCAGTTGCTTCATTTTGTCCTACACAAACAATTTAGGCTACCTCTGCCTGCCAAGTCTGTCTTCTTGTAAGAACACAGACATTTTCAGATAGATGTATTAGTACAATGTGTATCATGTTCCAAAAGGGCTGGTTTGAGAGAAGGAGCTTGTCTTGCAAAGGATATAAAACCAACCAAAGCATGAAACTAATCTGGGAATAAGAAAACAGCATTTGTTCCAGGAAGCAAGAGGAACATCCCAAAAGGTGTAAGTGAGAAAGGAGAACACTACGGATTGGAAAAGATTTGTAAGAATAAATAAAATACAGAAAAAGAACAGGAAGATTTAACAGTTAAGGAAGGGTACATTGCGAAAGACACTCCTTTAAACGGTCTCTAGCTGTGTGTTAATTACTAACTTTGACTGTTTAAACTGGAATCACCGTTGACTGCAAATGAAATAGGTAAATCCTTACCCTCAACAGCCAATGATACAATGCCTTGTGTGTCTTCGACCCCGTACATAACGTCACAGCGATACACCCCTGCGTCACTCGCACGCAGCTTGGAGAAAGTCAGCGAAGCGTCGCCGGTCTCCTCCGAATGGGTCGGAACAGACACCCTGTCTTTGTAGCTCTGGCCGATTTTGATGTTGCCGTTCTGGGCCACCAGGACTGTGGTTTCTTTTGCATCTTTCCCACTTTTATCCAGTTCAACTTTTGACCATTTGATCCGGAGATACTCAGCTGCATAGCTGGAGGCTATGGTGGGCGTGGTTGAAAAGAAGCATGGCAGGACTGAAGTTCCAGAGAGCGATCCCTTTACCAGCGGTTTTTTTTCTGCTTTAACTAGAAAAAGGGGAGAAAGAGGGAGAGAAAGGAGAAGTCACATTAGTGAAACAGCAAAATCAAAAAGCAATACATTTCATTGTTATTTAACAATTCACAGTGGTGCAAGACCTGAAATCAATGAACCTTGCTGATTTGTAACAGGACTGATCAGTATAAGCTCAAAAAGAGTCTGCTCTGATATCCCAGGCTGCTGACGGAGCCCTTCCCTGTTTGGGCAAATGCATTTCACTGCTCTCTGGCTTACTTTATCCATTTGTTACAGTCACTAAGCTATTGACCTTCTTCGGAAACTGTTTTGAAATTTTAGATGACTGATGAGCTGTAAGAGCTACGTTCTTTATACTTCGTAGGAGTAAGACCACTTTTACTGAAAGATGAGTTCTCACATTTGCTGCTGTCCAAAAGGACACATTTGAGAGAGCTGACATTTCCACATCTCACAGTGGCTTGTTCATTTGCTCCTGTCTTCAGAGTAAAACATAGGCCATGACTTCGCATACATGACATCCCTTACTCCATTATTCTTTAAGGGTTAACTCTTTTTTTATTGCATACATGCTGAAACAAAAGCCTTTCCAGTGAGATTCTCCCAAATAGTCATACTTTTAAAATTATTTCCTTGTAGCCTCAGGGACTTTAACACATTGCAGTAATAAAGTATTTCAGGATGTTAAAGCAAAGAAGGAAGTAAAGCGCACAGAAAGTCCCTACTTGGCTCAAACTTGACATGGTAGGACCTTTATCATTTTTTATGACATCTCCAGCTGCAAACACTTTACAGTGAAATGCTTCCATCTGACAATATCCTGAGGGGAAAGTTGACTACTGTTCATCCAACCTGCACACAGCAACTGTCTGAAGAGAGGATTTCTGTTAGACTCACTTTTTTTGTGTGATGTTATTTCACCATACATAATGGCTTAATGAAGATAAAAAGCTGATGCGCAACAGTATCTATCTCACCTCTTTCACTGTCCTGCACTCTGACATATTTTTTTTGAAAGGTGGAACATGCTCATCAATAATTTGAAGTGAGTTAGGATTCACAAAGTTTAGAAATACAATAACTTCAAATTATAACCACTAACAGACTGCTACATGAAATAGGAGACACCAGCACATGAAAATTATCTAACTATTTATCTGTCATCAAAAATATCACCTCTCCATAAATAGTAGAAGGCTGGGGGG
>NW_015091265.1:1716622-1731304 GCF_001431845.1 Calidris pugnax | reverse complement strand
GAGAACTGAAGAGAATAAGGGGGGGGGGAAGGAAAAATTGCTCATTAAGTTGATTATTTTTAACAGTGACAAATGACTTTATACAGGATAATGTATTAATAGTATTATCTAGAATGGCTCAACACAAGAATCATCACTTCATGGCCAAGCATTTTATTGCAAAAACCAAAAAAAAAAAAAAACCAGACTGGCCAAAGAATACCCAGAATTTTGAATTCCTTTCCGTCCATGTTTACCTAACTAGAAATTCTTGGGAACACACTGCAGACACTCTCAAGATGACTGTATCAAAATCGATTAGACCAGAGAGAGTGTAACAACAATGGGGTAGTCCTGTGCCAAAACACCAAAAGCCCAGCTGAAAACATGGATGAGCACATGTACCGCCAAAATGCTCAATCACACACATGTGGTGACATTTTCATTCTTCCATTAACTTGTAAACAGAGACCAACGATGGTAGAACCCACATTTAATAGTCAAACTAATCACTTCATACACTTTGGGCCCAGACCTAGCAAGAATCTACTTGTAAAACAGGGAATGACAAAACCAGGTCTGATATAAAACTGAAGACCAGAGAACTCCATAAGGCTTGAAGACAAGCCTGTAGAAGTTACTGAAGACTAAAGATAAGCTCAAAAGCCCTGATTGCATAAAAATTTCTTCAGGGAAAAAAAAAAAATCCACTGAGGGTTTTTTTTTTTTCCCATACGGAAATAAAAACTTGAGTCAATTGTTTGTCAAAAAATAGAAGGGACTGATTTTATCCTGAAGACGTACAGTATGGAAACACCATTGTATTTTATATCACCTATAATTTCTTGAAACTTCAACGAGTTACATTGGCGTAGAGATAAAGAAACAGAATGAATACTCAGTCCTATCAGTTATGATGGAATTACTGCCAA
Source organism: Calidris pugnax (assembly GCF_001431845.1). Lineage (NCBI taxonomy): Eukaryota > Metazoa > Chordata > Aves > Charadriiformes > Scolopacidae > Calidris > Calidris pugnax. Next base: position 1,730,393 of record NW_015091265.1, on the reverse strand, counting down.
ATTGCACAGGTGGGAGATTAAAATCAGTCTCAAAATATTTAGTATTTATTATGATCTCTTGTCATCTATATACATTACAGGAACTTCTTAAGTGAAAAATGACCCAGTTATAATTACCCTGACTGACAGAATTTTAATAAACTTTTGAGAACATTGTTTCTGGTTATGAGTGATCTGGAATATCAGCACGGGACCCTGAGGAAATTTCCCCTCTTTAAAATTTGTGTCTTCACATCAGCAGACTAAAACCCTTGGCAAACAACACATATCTTCATCATATGCAAACTAAATCTATCCTAAATTGGGCTACACCCCAGAATAGGAGACCATGTAGATACAAACATGCATGTCTAACTGTAGAAAGCATTATAAAACACTGTTTAAAAGCAGTCTTTGTTGTGATGAGAGGAAAGGAGAAGAAAAGGGAGAAGAGGGGAGAAGTTTTTCCTATTGAAAAAAAATGTAATATTTGACAATAAAACATAAGATTAAGTGATGTTTCTGCACAGTTCCAAGAAGCTTAATTTCTTGCAGCAGTCCAAGTTAGTTAGTCAAGCAGCATTTACTGGCCAATGCAGAAAGCATTAATATCTTCTATTAATCCACGTAGCCTTTTTGTTCCTTCAGCATTTTCTATATGCTTATATTCCATGTTACATCTCCTTTTCAGCCACTATCAGTATGTGATAAACCATCCCTTAGTAGGGACATGTCAAGCAAAACTACAAACAGAACATTTTGTAACTGTTTATAAATTTGACCCAAGGTGAGAAAGCAGCTGTTTGCCAATTCACTAGTCAGGATGTTCCCTAATGCTGAACACTGTTTTACAGCATATCTCTACCCTGCTGTACACAACCTAGAATACTTGTAACATCATGTACTCTTAAACAAGAGGACAGTTTTGAAATTACTAAACTGGATGGTGACTACTATAAGCATTTTTTTCTGTTGTTAACTAATATGTATCACTCAAGCATAATTAATTCATTAGGGAAAATACACAGACAATAAAGAATTAAAATACACAGCTAAGTCCAGATCACCTGGCCACAAACACTTATCCTGGCAAAACTCCCAGCAAAGTCAATGGGAGCCTTGTACAAGACAATGGGACCACAGAGTCAGGCCAAGAGCAGCACAATGCAGTCAGATTTTGGGCAGATTCAGTAGATACCATGCCTTAGCAGTTGGGTATTTTTGTTGCACTTCCCTGTTTAAATATTAAATATCTGCAGCATCAGAACAAGTAGCAGCAACAGAACACAAAATGAAAAACTCCTCTAATGCAGTGTCCTGACAGAAGACAGCCCTGTCAGGTCTAACTTACTGGGCAGGATTTTGCCACAACTTATTACTGGCTTATTTTCTCCAAACCTAAAGCTATGGTTTTGCATTTTTATCAGTTTATAATGGGGGTGATGGCATGCGGTGTCCTCTTTCTTTAAAAAACGAAAACAAACAAAAAAACCCAACAACAACACCAAAAAATTCCATCTTGCCTTTTCATGCTTTTTTTTTCCACCAGAAAAACTGCCCTAGGTCCTCCCAGTCTATCATTTCATCTGTAAAGTCAGTTTACCCTACAAATGACATATAGCTTGATATCTTTTCTTTTTTTATTCTTTTGAAGTGGGAGAAAAGTTACAGAAAAATTTCTTTCTTGAGAACAAAGTTCCTCTCTCTAGGGTTCCTTCTTCGTTTTTTCTGTCATAAATGCTAGAAAATTCTTAAAATAGAAATCTAAAAAAAGAAAAAACACAGAAAGGACCAAAAGTGGGAGATAACTCTGCCTTTTTGTATTACATTAACCAGAACAACCACACCAGTAGGTCCATAACAGACAAGAAGCCAGAAGAAAAGAATGCCTTACATGAAGTGACACTGCTTAGAGGCACAATTTTGCCATGGAATTAAGCTGAATTGAACACAATGCTGCTGCTGAGTAAGCATACAAAACACATGCTTAAAGAATAATAAAATCTACTTATTTTAAGCCAAATTTATGAAAGAAAAAAGCTTGGATCTCATTTTTAGTTCATCAACAATCTACCTAAACATATGCTTTACTGCCCTGACTACCAGTAGCAATAGAAAGGATCAGTGTTAATCTGACTACATACACTGAGCCCAAGAGAAGTTTTTTCATTAACCTAAATCTTTTAAGGATTTTTAAGGAAATAAAACAGAATGCACTGCTTACAGAAACCTGTATGAAACTCTGACAGCAGAGGTAACAGACTGAGACCCAACAAAACCTCTCACTGATTTTTTTACCAGGTGGTTTGTGGTCTGAGCAAGGAGAATAAGAGAAGGTGGCATTGAGTATTCTTTTGTATTCTGCAAGAAACTCACAGGAAGCCAGGCAAATGTAAACCTCAGCTGAAGAACTCAATATAACATATGCAGACATCACAGGCATGCAGACATATATTTTATAGCACATATAGAACATAAACATGATTGGATAAACTGATGTTTAAACTGGTATATTGTGTATATAACTTTAAAAGAGCACATCACACACTGCAATCTAGGGGATTTCTCACTGTCTTCTGGATTATAGGGCTTCCATGAAAGCATACTCACTCATGGCATGACAAAGAGTCACGCAAAGCGGGTAAGATAAACTCCAACGTTGACCATAATCACAAGGTCCAGGTTGTAAACTACAATATCCTAACACGAGCTAGCTCAAAGTGAGTAAATGCCACACTAGCAGTAGGCGTAAACCTTGCTCGTGAACTTCTGTCATTAATCCTTCACACGTACTGGAGCAAACAGCAAAGGTCTTGCGGAGGGGCACTCCCGTGACCCCAGAAGCTTACACCGTATTTCCTGCTGCCCTCCTGACAAACAGCTCCTGAGAATTCAAAGTCTTTAAGAAGCCATGCAAGACCATTCTCAATTTGCCCTCAAAGGAAAAATACTTTTGTTGCTACATAAAAATCTAACGAGCACACCATGCAAACACGCCAGGTATTTATGAATGTGACCATTCACAAAGATGAGAGCGGAAGAGAAAACAAAGACTGGAATAATGATTAGTGGTGAATGCACAAAACTTTGTGTGCTTATAAATTGCTGTGTTCTAAATTAAGCTTTAGTAGTTTTGCTATGACTTAATATTAAGACTCACAGATTCCAGGATTTACACTTTAAAAGATTTTGACAAATTTCCCATATGACTTTCGAAATAAAAATTTTTAACTTTCAGAAGAATTTTGCCTGAAAGCTTTTTAAAGGAAATATTGCAATCCACCATATTGAAGTGATTATTTAATTAAACTTAATGAAATCATATGGAGTGACACAATCCATTGTGGGAATGGAAGCATGGGAATTTGTGTTTCATGAAAGATTTCAAGCTTCAATTTTACATTCAAATTCAGGATTTAAAAAGAAACAAAGCTGAAATCTAAGATGTTGAACTCTTCAAAATGCAGAGGTATCTTTTGGTTTTAGAGTATTTTTGTAAACAAAAGAATCAGGTGTATTTGTAAAGATTGTCTGTAATCTTGGAACACACGTCCTCAAAAATGTTATTGAACAGAGTGACCAATATTTTTACAAAACAGAGAGATGTGAGTTGATCTCACAAACTCTACTGGATCAATTAATGAAAAGGAAAATGTTTTTCATCTTTGTCTTCTTCACCATGGCCATACTTTGAACATGTTTAAGACTCTGTATAGCAAAAGTATGGCCCCCAATTTTAAGAACAAACCCCACAAAGATCACAGTGTATTCTAGGAACATAAAGGCCTTTCTGAATTCTTCTGAAAGATTCAGGCAAATAAGGACCAGTCAGAACCTGGTCTATATTCCTGAGAAGGCCTTCCTGAGATGTTCATCTGGATCTTGCTTAAGTACTACAAATTCTACTTTGGGGACTACACCAGCCATTTAAGATGTGCTAAAAGGTGGAGTAAGCCAGGGGACATCTAAAGGTGCCACCCCATGTTCTATCACTCTAAGGATCCATCCCACTCCTTCCCACTTCCACTGATGCACTCCCAATCCCTGAATTCTGCCAGCACTACCATTTGTGCACGGCAGCGAGTCAGATCAAAAGTCTAACCCAGCAGCAAAATAACCTGCAAGAAATGCCACTTGCTGTTCTTTCAAACAAGCCATTTACCTGATTTGGTTGGCCATATACCCACATAAATACTAGTATCTGCACAAAGGAAAGCATGAAAACTAACACCAGGGGACAGAAAAGGGCAGGACTATCCTACCTAGTGCTAAAGTATATATGTGATTAGACTGACCATGGAACTATGCCCTAAATTAACAAGAATAGACTTTAAATAGGTCGTAACAGAAACACTAGGTCTGAATTTCTTCTCAAATTCCTTTGCCTTACTTATTCTATCTCTTTGCACGTTCCTCATCCCAATGTTGATTTGCAGGGAAAATTTTATCTTTACACTTCTCCTCGCGTGAGTGTTGTAGTACCATTTACCCCATTTTGAAAGCTGACCAATTATTGTTAACTTTGTACTTTCTCTTTGTACTATATCTTAAACCAGACATTTCTGCCTTAAAAAAAAAAAAAAAAAAAAAAAAGCTGCAACTTAGAATCACAGAGTGGTTTTGGTTTGGAAGAGACCTTTAAAGGTCATCCAGTTCCAACCCCCTGCCCTGGAGCAGGGACACCTCCCACCAGAGCAGGTTGCTCAAAGCCCCATCCAGCCTGGTCTTGAACCCCTCCAGGGATGGGGCAGACACAACTTCTCTGGGAAACTTGTTCTGGTGCCTCACCGCCCTCACAGTGAAAAATTTCTTCTTGATATCTCATCTAAATCTACCCACTTTCAGTTTAAAACTGTTACCCCATGTCCTGCCCTGGAAGAAATCTCTTTCCATCTTTCTTATAAGCCTCCTTTAAGTATAAGTAACTTGTCAAATCAAAACTTCCCAGTTCACGGCATAGACTTACAGTGCAAGTCCACGATCTCTTCTGACAATCACTTACTTTGCCTCTCCAAATGCTTCATATGAACAAATTATTAAATGTCAGATGTGAATCAAAAATCCAAACGTCAGTCTACAATAACAGACATTTTACTAAGCAAAAAAACTGAGGGGAGAAAAAAAAAAAAAAGCTTGAAATGTAAAGTCAAAGTTCATAACCAAATCAGTTTCAGCCCTCCACGAATAAGAAAACGGAAGCTCAGTTTTAGTGACTTGCCCCTGCCTGAGGCTTTGAGTCTGCTGTCCCTGAGGACAAGTCTAATTGTCCTGGCTTGTTGTATGTTTAATGAAGAATGGGAATACAAAACCAGCTTTAAGGAGGATGTAATGGTAGGAAATAGGAAAGGATGGGGATCCCAACCTGCTTGAGGTAAAAAAAAAAAAACCACTTTACACTTTTTTTTCTGGCTCCACTAAGCATAACAGTCTTTTTCTTCATCATACAGGACAGCCTGAAGACTTTGCTAACAGTAGTGTTCAGGCTGAGAACAGAAAAAAAAAAAAAAAAAAGAGTACATTGATTTTCCCTAAGGCTAAAATCGATTTAAGGAGTTCCTGGAAAGAAAAAAAAAAAAAAAAGAGTACATTGATTTTCCCTAAGGCTAAAATCGATTTAAGGAGTTCCTGGAAAGAAAAAAAAAAAAAAAAGAGTACATTGATTTTCCCTAAGGCTAAAATCGATTTAAGGAGTTCCTGGAAAGAAAAAAAAAAAAAAAAGAGTACATTGATTTTCCCTAAGGCTAAAATCGATTTAAGGAGTTCCTGGAAAGAAAAAAAAAAAAAAAAGAGTACATTGATTTTCCCTAAGGCTAAAATCGATTTAAGGAGTTCCTGGAAAGAAAAAAAAAAAAAAAAGAGTACATTGATTTTCCCTAAGGCTAAAATCGATTTAAGGAGTTCCTGGAAAGAAAAAAAAAAAAAAAAGAGTACATTGATTTTCCCTAAGGCTAAAATCGATTTAAGGAGTTCCTGGAAAGAAAAAAAAAAAAAAAAAAAAAAGAGTACATTGATTTTCCCTAAGGCTAAAATCGATTTAAGGAGTTCCTGGAAAAAAAAAAAAAAAAAAAAGAGGAAAAAAAAATATCTTGCTTTGAGTCTTGGAAAATCTATTATCCCAATTTTGTGAGTCTGCAGCAGCTGTGAGGACCTTTTCCTGACTCCACTCAAACTTTCAAATAACCATGGCAACCACACACGAATACATAACTTCAGTGTTAGCATGTAATCACCAAGAGAAATAGCAGGGGTTCTTCCTTTCCACCCAAAGCAAAGACCTGCAGCTGCCCTAACACATCCTTGCTCCAGACCCAGCAGCCAAGGGACCTGCCACCAGCTCAGCTCATGGCAGCCCCCACACAACAGGGGACTGGCAGCCAGACTTCACCTTCCAGAGGAACGTCCCCAGCTCCTCCTCGACAGATTACAGAGCAAAGCAGAAACTGGGGCTAATGGTTTCCCTTGCACCCCACTTGCACATGGCACCTTTCACCCTGACTACAGAAAGGGTGCGAGCTGTAACTTATAAACCCAAAAGGTTGGTGTGGCATGATGTACACAAGCACTGGGATCGGACTGGGAGGTGTGCTGAACCGGTACTCCTGCAGCCCAAAAGCTCCTCCATTTCATTCATCTTTTCTGCAGCCTGGCTAGGTCTGTCCCAGGAACCTGCTCCTATGCCACCAGCACTGCTTGCTGGTCCCTCTGTGGCACCAGGGTGAACCTCCCATGGGAGGTGTCTGCCCTCCACTAAAGTTATCCACCCCTGTCAGCCCTCATCTCATCTACTGCAAGGAGCTCCCTAGTGGGTCACGGAAAACGAAGGTGCAAGACATACCTGGCCAACAGGTCCAACATTTCAGACCAGGTTAAAGGAGTAAAATGCATTCTTGAATATCTTGAATAGAAGGCAATCTACTTGGCTTTACGCAATGTAATCCTATGGCACTCTCTTTATTATTACTTGAATTATAGTAATGTCACTTACAAACCTCAGAAGACATCAGACAGGCATGCAAAAATCTTGGCCAAAGCACCCTCGCCCACCAAGAGTTTTCTATGTCAATCAGTAAGGCAATGAGAAGAACACAGAGACAAAGTTAGTTACACAGTGCAGCGAAAAGAATGGCAGAAGCAAGACCAGAAACTGGATCTCCTGGGTTTGGGTCTCCTGAGTCCTGGGAAATACCCTACCAATTGGAACACTAAAATGAATTTTAATAAATAGTGCTGCATATAACAGACTTACCTTTAGGTAGCATGTAAGTTATAGCTAACGTAGAGTACATCCATAAGATACTTTTTATACTTAACAACATCTTGACCTACAAATAAAGAACGAAGAAGTGGTTAGTTTTGCATTATGTCCTTATCAAATGTTGTAACTCAGCACACCAGTGTTTGTCATTTATATGAGAATCAGACATCTACTTTTAAAAAAAAAAAATGTTCAGCAGGACAGTGAGTAATTCTTAAAATGGCAGAAGATCAATACGTTATTCACTGTTTCAAATTCATTCCCATACAGTGGTAGCTGTATAGGAGCATAATCTGATTAATTTTTTCCTGGTGTGGTGTTGCCAGTTCAGATCCAACCTCTGGGTAGTTTTATGTCTGTAACACAAACTACCCTGTCATTTAACAACAGCTAACAGCCTGGTTCACGTCAGAAGGGGCTCCCATGACAAACTTCTCATGAATTTTGATGGTGAGTCAACATCCACGGTGTGATCATTCCCATCTGCAAGTCGGTTGCCAGAAGACTTCCTGCTTCTCCATGTAATATTTTATGGTGGAAATTTGTTATAATGACAACGTGTCCTTCTCAAATACAGATCCATGACAAGTTTCAGGTTACTGAGTCCAGAGTGATATTCAAACATGTCAATCCCCTTTGCATTTGCTTCTAGCTTCCTTTACAGGCTCCACTTTCTAAGAGCTAAAAATTGTATGTACGTACCATTATGACATGCAATATATTGTTATCTATTCACTTTTATTCTGGATCTTAGTTACACATATTGAATCTGTAAATACTCCAAAAATTTCAAAAGTACACTAACAAAAGCATTACAAGTCCCATAAATGTCAACTATTATAATGGGTTTATAAACAGTCCTTCTTCCATGTAGTTACACATATGTACTATCTAGCCAATGTAAGTAATAACTTTCACCAATAGTTTGTCAAACACTGTCGTTGAAAATTTTTCACCACAAAACCCTGAGTTTCCTGCTATTACTGTCAAAATATGCTACTTGAGTTCTTTACTTGGGCAAGTAACCTGAAATAATAGTTTTTCCCTCTCCAGGAGACATTACAGCTGAACTCCTTTAAGGAACATCGAAACAGAGATTTAATAGATATACACCTGTGTTAAAACTATGGAACTTGTATTGCACATACATATTTTAGCCTTTTTTACATTAGCATTTTAGTTCTTTAGTGCTTCCATATAATGCTTTAGGGTTAAAACACTCAAAAACCTCCACAAGCTATACTGAACATGACGACAAGACAGAAACAGCTTCAGAAAACTACTGGTGACATGTTCACACTCGGGAAAGTTTTCTCCACAGCTTACAGCTGCAGCCCAAACTTCACATGAGTCTGTGTGAATTGGCATCCATCCTGTAACGGCTGAACATTTCAGAAAAAGATGCAAAACATCTCAGACCAAGCCTTTCCAATGAGGCAATCTCTGACACAACAGCATCACGTTAAAAATTCCCACCCAAAAGGGCTGAAAACCCAAGAGCTTTTCATTCCCCTATACGTAGATGGCCAGGGCCAGGCTGGTTGCACTGGGAAACATAAGGCTGCAACCTATTCCCAGGGCGTGGAGGAAGGAATACAGCTGCTTTCCGTGGAGCAGGCTGCAGGCTGCCAAAGACGCCCCATCTCCGCTTCAGACGCTCAATAGGGCTGAGCGTATAATGTGATATCACTTATTTTGCAACACTAACTTCATGGGGTTTGCACGTTTTTATGACTGAATCCCAAACAAGAACAGTGACTTCTTTGACTTCATTCAATTTTGAGCCCCAATCTGCCATAAAAAACTTTTTTTCTGAAGGCTCCAACGCATACCCCCAACACCATCCAGACAGAGTTTTATCCCTCCCGACACTTACACAAGCCGAGCTGTACATGGAGAAAACAAAAGTGGCTATTCAATAACTAACTTTAAAAATCCATACTGTGTCCTGGTATACCAGGTATGCCCTAGTAATTCCCTGCAAAAGGCTGTTGTGAGCAAGGAGATTGTACAAGGTAAGAACTGCAGACATTGAAGTCTTTTTAATGCAATGGACCAGCTCTGAAATAACAGACAGTCACATGTCTGCTTAGATAAACACTAAAATGATCCTTATTATTTCACAACATTAAAAAAAAAAAAATCAGAGGTCACACTGAGCCTATGGGTGTGCACAGACCAGAAGGCCTTTCAAGCAACCCCTGTGTCCTGAAACTGCTGGAAGCCTCAAGGGCCAAAACCACTGCAGACTAGTTCCTTCAGTAACACAAGCAGTCTGAAGAGAGCACAAAATCAAGACCTCCTCCACCCTCAGAGGCGGTGAACGCTGTACCTGCCCGTAAGACAATCCCAAGGCTCTAGCCCCTGTGAAAGCAGAGTGGCTCCAGACCTTCTTCTGAAATGTGTTCCCCATGTGTCACACACTGGCTGCACCAACAGCTAAACAAAATTCTAGAACAAACTGTTTACAAGTTTAGCTTTCCGTGTTTACCCATATGCTTTATCTCCCTCCACCTCCAGAAGGCAACCTTGGCTTTCGGGACCAGAAACATTGGAATTGAAGAAATTGGCCAAGAAGAATACCTGCTCCAGCCCCGGCCAGGAGTACCTGCGTACTTCGCACATGCCAATGGGAGGCCCGTTGCCCTCAGAAGTTCGTTGCAGTACTGTCACAGTAAGAGGTGGTATAACCACTTCTACAGTTGGTAAGATGACAAACCCTGCTGGGACGCCCAGAGCCAGCTGAGAGGTCTCAACATGAGCTTCTGCCCCATGCTCCACGTCCAGAGTATGGGGAGGACTTCGTCTTCTTTGGAACCTCTCCACTTTGCCCACAAGCACAGAGCTCTGATCCTCTGACACCGTGTTGGTGACTGTATTACAAATGCAATATGAGGAATCTTACTGAAAAAAACCTCACAACTTCATCTTCCAGTCAGTAAACACAATAAATACACCCACGATGAAATATGAAAAGAGAAAGACAACCATGGAAAGCACATTTTCAAGATATCCTGTGACTGGTGAACTCAACAGGAGAGAGCACTTGTGGCTATGAGGGCTACTTGGCCTTTCACTGAGCAGTGCAGGAATTGCACCTGCTGCACCAAGAGCTCTGACAGCTCAAAAAAATTGCACTGTTGGAGCATGGAGCTTAATGTGAGACACCTGCCAAAAATCCCCACCTGACCCTTGGTAAATCATCTCTCCACCTTCTCTTTTTCTAAACCTCCTCCACCCTGAGGTGCTTGCACAAAGCAATGAAAACCTTTGGGGGAAAAGTTTTGATTCCCAGCCCTTTGGCTCTCAAGTGTGATTCTCATGCAGCCCTCCATGCACAAGGGTTTTCACACTCTGGTCCTTGGTGGGCTCCCATAAACGCTCCCGAGTGCTGTTCCACTACAGCTGCCAGAATTAAATGTGCAATTATCCCTGCCACCCTCTCCAAACAAGGCAGCACAGCCCTCCAGGGCAGCCTAGCCTAGGAGAAAGCAGACCCGGTACCAGCAATCCTCCTCCAGAGCCCAAGACAAGGCAGAGGCTGCTGCTTAGACCCGGTTCCTGTTTGGGGCTGCCCACATTTCCAGGACATGGCTATCAGATGTGATGACTCCTGCCTCCTCCCCTTTTGCTGGCAGAGTCTGCAGCTGACCCTGCTCTCTTGTATCCTCCAGGGCAAAACCCCTGCTCTAAAACTGGTTTGTATGTCCCATTCCTGCACTCTACAGTTTACAAAAGCCTCTGCTGGCTGGCTGACGTACTGCCCCTAAGTCTACTGTAATTAGCCAAAAATCCTTGTAACCATACCTTACCTTTTTCCACAAGCTTTTTTTTGTCACTACACCTAGAGTAAGAGAAAGCCATAATACTATGGACACGGTAAGAAAATCCTGCCAGCTCAAGACTGCAAGACTTGAGTAAGTGTTTAATTTCCACCTTCTGTTGAAAAAGTATCTCACTTAACGTGACCAAACTTGGGCTGCCTGCTGGCTAGTTTCCAACTGGACTGATCCATTTTATTAAGAGCTACTACAGGCAGACTCATGAACACTAGTAATTTGCACTACCTTTTTAAACTGGACGCAACCCTGAGCACAGTGTCTTTGAAGCACAAGATGCCAAGTCCTTGACAAACTTCACATCTTTAAAAACTTGCAGCTGAAGTTCTCTCTGTGGGGAGAAAGCAGGGCTCCTATTTTTGCAGGCACTGCTACCTTCCCTTACCACAGCAAAAACTCTTAGGAGCAATAAGTTCTGATCAAATTCCAGCTTGTGTTTAGTTTACAATGTAAGCTTGATCTCACACCAATGCTATTTTAATTTAACCAGATGGGAGAACATCATGTCTCTCTTTCTGTTTTAAACTCCAGGTTAAGAAAGACAGTGAATTGTCCCAGCGTGGAACAGACTAAAAATCTACCATCAAAAAGCTATTCCAAATTTCTCTGAAGTCGGGACAATGAGAAATTAGCTACTTTCAGAGAGGTGACACTGTCTTTAAAGGCTACAGCTTCTCAGGTCACGCCGAGATGGATTCAGCACGTGCTCTACAGCTGTATTGTGAAAGCTGGACATGTTCCTTCCACACGTAACAAGCAGCCTCTGCCCACTGACCCTCCTTGCCTGCACAGTGAAAGTCGGGTTCACATAAAATTAAAAAAAAGAGAAAGAAGGGAGGGGGGAACCCTAACAGAACCTGCCACTACAGCAGTGAATTGAGGCTGCTGCTCCTACTAATGGGCAAAACAGTAAAATACAGAGTTTTCCAGTGAAACCACAGCAAGCTAGAGATAGATATCCATAGCCTGAAACCTCTGCATCTGCTGTCCTCTCTCCAGCGCACACAGCCTGCGCTTCCTCCTGCTTTTGAGGCCCTTTGATCCTTTTATGCCATCCCACGGTTGGTTGCTGGCATGTACCAACCTCACCATAAGCACTGCCTAATTAACCTCACTGCTCTCACCACCGCCTCTCTGCCATGGGACTAATTAGCCGGCTGCGCTGCCACATGGCGGACACGGCCTGCGTCCCGATCCGTCGGGTGGCGTCCGCTCAAGCCCTTTTATCACTTGCAAAGGTTCCCTCTTTGCAGGGAACAACGAGATCCTCGGGGCATCTGCCTCCTCCCTTCCTCACTGCCTCCCGCAGCTGCAGGGGGACGGAGGGACTCCTCCCGCCATGGAGCCTCCAGCCCCAGGCAGGGGCGCAGACGGGAAAAAGTGACCAGAGCACAGCGTGTTCTGGCACTCCTCGCCCTGGCTGCCGACGACGAGGAGCTGCTGCCTGAGGACATCCCTCCCAGGCCTCCACTAATTTATGCCAGAAGCGGCTCTGGGCTCTTGGACGGCCTCGCCGAGACACGGAGGAGAAAACGATGGCGGGGGAGGCGAGGTGGTGGCGACGCTCAGGCGAGGCGGCCGAGCATCACCTCACGGGAGGGCTCCTTCCTAGGGGGAGATGGGGACCTCTTCTGCCCCAGGAGAGACGGGGACCTCTCCTGTCCCACCTCCCCTCAGCACCCACACCACCGGCAGGGAGAAGGGAGCAGCAAGGTGTGAAGGGGGGGTGAAAGGTGTGAAGACACAGCTCATGGGCGACTCCGCCATCGCGGGGCTCAGCCCGTTGGACAGAGGAGGGTTCCCTCAGGGCACTTTATAGCCTCCTCCACCCCTGGGTGAGCGGGAAGGCGGGGGGTGCTCTCGTCTCCTTGCCGGGAGAGGCGACCACCCGAGCCCGCCTCAGCCTCGGGGAGGAGGGGGGAGGGCGCTGAGGGGGCCCGGCCGGAGGCGGGAAACGCGGCCGCGCTGTCAACCGCCACCCGGCGGGGGGGGAGGAACAGCCCCACACGCCGCGGAAAGAATTTAAATATATATATATAAAAATTTATTATGATCATAATGATTTTTTTTTTCTTTCTTCCCCCTCCCCTCCTCACGTCTCGGACGCTGAGGGGAACCGGAGCCCTCTGGCGGGAAACCAGAAGGGACGGCCCCTCCCGCTGACCGCCAGGGGGCGCCGCCGTGCCGCCGCCCGGCCCCGTCCCGTTCCTCGAGAGCGGCCGCGCCCGCCCGCGGCGGGACCCCCCGGACCCAGACACTCCCCGCACCCTGCCCAGGGATCCCCCCCCGCACACCCGCAACCGGGGACCCCCGGCAGAGCCTTTTCTTCATCCCCCGCTCCACCGACAGCGCGTCCCGGGGGGGGCGGGTCCACCCCGCCAGCGCCCATCGCCGCCACCGGCCGGGCTCTCCCCTGCCGGGCGCTGCGACCCTCTCTCGCTCCCCCAAATCGTACTCGCTCCTTTTTGGGGAAGGAAACTTCCCCTTTCGCTCAGCCTTTTTGTGGAAATATAAAAATTAATAATGATAATCATAATAATTATAAAAATCTCCATTAAAAAATCCACCCAAACCCACCCAACATTCACACTCTTCCACCCTGGGATAGGTTTCTGCAACACGTTTCAACACTCCTGCCTTTAAAATAAAATTAAAAAAAAAAATTAAAAAAAGAGGGTTTTGCTGTTGTTTTTTTTTT
>NW_015091265.1:1712200-1716549 GCF_001431845.1 Calidris pugnax | reverse complement strand
GACGGTGCCTGGGGGCTGCCCGCGGGGTCCCGTCCCCAGCCGCGGGGATCCCCGCTCGCTTCCCCATGCCGCCCCCTCCTCCTCCTCCCCCCCTCTCCTTTCACACACCCACCCGCTTTTTTCCCGCCGTCGAAACTCCCTTAATTCCTTCCACGATGCTCTCACTTTTTTTTTTCTTTGCACAACAAAGGCGAAATCCCGAGGAGCGGAGGGGGAAGGCAGTGCCCGTGCCCCGAGAAGCTGGCCGGGGGTGTAAAAGGGGGCGTTTTGCTCCGCTGACCTTGTGATCCTCCTCCTCCTCCTCCTCACCCACCGCACCCCCCCACCCCCCGACACACACACACCCCCTTTTCAGCAACGAAAATGTGGCTCAGAGGACGCCCGCTCCCCCGTCCCCTCTGGAGAGATGCTGTCTGAGCACCTCTGCCCTGCAAGCAGCTTTCCAGGAACATCAGGGGAAGGGAAGAAAAAAAAAAAAAAAAGGGAAAAAAAAAAAGAAAAGGGGATGGGGGGGAACACACAAGAGCGGAGGAGACTGAGCGCACGAAAACCTGGTGGCCCCAGAAGAAAAGTCCATTCTTGTCGCTCCTGCCACACGGGCGCTTTGTGTATTTAACACCCGTAGGAAACAGCTTCCCCCCCTTCTCCCTCCCCAGCCCCACCGCACACCAAGGTGCGGCTCTACCTTCCCGGCCATTCCAACCACCAGCACCAAACACTTCTGTCAGGGCTCCCACCCCAAAGTCTCTCTTTTTTTCCCTAGTTTTCTTTGTTCTCCTCTTTGCACCAAGGGGATTTTTGAGGGTCCCCGAGCATCCCCTTCTCCTCTTCCTCCCCCCCGGCGTGTCGTTGAACTTACCCCAGGTTGTTTAAATTCACCAATCATCGCTATTCTCCCTCTCCCGCTTAAGGTTTGCGGTTCAACTCTTTGTCCTTACAGGTACCAAGCAGGGAAACAATCGTTTTAAATCTTGCACTAGGTGTTTGCTGGCAATCACATCGTGTATAAAGAAAGAGGGAAAAAAAAGAAAAACACACACCGAAAAAACCCAAACCCACCCGCATTAAAAGAGTTATAGTTACCTTAAAAGGTAGCGTATTGCAGAGATGGCCAAAAAAAAAAATTTAAAAAAATCACAGCGCGGTGGCTAGGCTAGTCCAGAGATCCCAGTGGCCGCATCCAAGAGTAAATCCCCTCGTTAAGCGCTGGAAGGAAGGAGACGGCGGTCCCGGGGGTCTCCCCTTCTCCCGGAGCGGGGGGTCTCCCCTCTCTCCCCGCCGGCGAGCACCTGCCTCCGGGGCAGCGGAGCCGGGACGGAGCGGCGGGCGAACGGCAGCTCGGCTGCAAGTTCAAATGCGAGCCCTCAGCCACCCATCATTATTATATCGTTGTACCGTCAGCGCTGCAGAGAAGGAGGGGCGCTGGCTCGGGGAGAGGAGGGTTCACAAGGCTCTGCCGAGAGAGACTCCTTGTAATTTCCAAAGCTCCCGCAGCTGCTGGGCGCAGGAGAGCCCCCAGCGCCTGCCTCCGATGGAGATACGCCCCCCCAACCCCTCCGATCAACCCCCCTTCCCCTTCAATCCTCTTTTCCCCGTCCCCACCGCCGCCCCCTCGGGCAGCCCGCGGACCCCCAGCCCCGGCAAACGGCACCGAAAGTACCGGGGAAACGGGACGGGTCCGGCATCGGCCCGTCCGGAGAGGGGCAGGCGGGGTGGGAAAGGCTCATTGTTCCCCAATTAAACAATTAACCGGGAAGAGAATGGAGAGACCTCCTCCTCCACCCCTGGCTCCCGAAGCCGGCTGAAGTGGGGGGGAAAGTGACTGGGACCGAAATGCCTTTTTTTTTTTTTTTTATCCCTTCTGCCTCCCCAATCTCAGCGGAGGTTGCAATGAAAGAATATACTGGTGCTTGTTCCAAACTTCCCCTGCCGGTGCCAATTCACAGGCAGCCTCGCATCGGCAGCCTCCCGAGCCAAGCTTCTCCACCCTAGTTTTACGCATCTCCAGCCACTTTTCTTTTTTTCTTTTTTCCCCCCCCCCCTTTTTTTTTTTTAAAAAGATTAGACTCCGCATTTGCTGTCCAAAACCTCTCAGAGATGAAGTCATAAGCAAAACTCTAAACCACCCTTTTACAAGGGAGTTTCACCAGTTACTAAAGGGTCTGCTGTTGCTCCTCCTCGGGCAGCTCCTTTCCCAAAATGTACCTATCTTGGGATGTGGCAGGAGCTTGAGGCACCCTTCACCAGGCACAAAATGCTGGCAGGAGCAGTGCCTCTGGCGTGAACCCTCTCGGAGGAGCGTGTGCCTCAATCCCCCCTCCTCCAGGGAGGTGTAAATCCCGAGCCAGAAAAGAAAAGCCTGGAGAAATAGGTGTGTCTGATTGCACCGCTCTGGGCACGTTTTTGGCAGCCCCAGGTAGGGCTGCTAGGGAGAGGCAGGAGGAGTTTTCCTTCAGTGCTTCTCCCTGTTATTGTTCCAGCTGCTCTGTCCCCAGAGCCATCCTGACAAGCCCCAAGCCCTCGTTTCCAAAAACAGCCCTCCGTGCCGAGCTGGAGGAGCGGGAGGTGGAAGAGATGACAGCCGAGCAGGGGGAAATGGAGACCTTGGTGGCTTCAACCAGACCAGGTTTGCATGAGGTGTGGGCCTGGGTGTGAACGGAGCCGGACCGCTGGGTGAGATCCTTATCCCACCTTGGCAGACCCTGTTGGGTTTTCCTCCTTAAATAGGGTAGATCCACAACTGACTGCTCACCAGCAAGGGTGTTGAGGAGAGGCTGATCCCCTTCTCCCATGTGAACCTAGCAGCTCAGTGCTCAGCATCCTCCCTCCCACTGCCACCCCCCAGCACCAGTGCCTCCAGTTCCTCTCGCACGGGTCGGTCCCTACACACATATCTCCTGGACAATACCCCATCTCGACAGGCTGGACCTGCTCCACCTTGGGTTGTGGGCTTCTCCGTCCTCAAACCTTGTGCCGTGGAACAGCCCACAGAAACGTGACTCTACGCTTTCAAACAGGCGACATAAAAGAGCAGCAGGCGTATTTTTGAGGGGTTTTGGTGCGAGTTCACACAAAGGCGTTGCAGTTTGTATTAAGCCACGGGAAGGGGGTTGTGTCAGAGTTAACTCCGCTCTCGCCATGTGCAGATGGCCACCCTCCCTGCTGAGGCTGTGCACGCTTCCTCTGCACAATGTCCTGACGAAAGGAGAACTCTTAACACTGAATTTCTCCAGCATTGGTTCAGACAAGCCTCTCCAGCCCTCCCAGACAGGAGGAGGATGTGTGAGATGCATGGTGAGGACACTGTTCCCCCTCCACACACAGTCTCAGCCCCCTTGTGGGCTCCAGACGAAACCCTTTGAGGACATATGCATAAGGTGGGAATCTGTCTGGACAAATTTCCTCCTTTGCACCGGTCCCAGTGTCCCATTCCCTTTTCTGGATGAAGTGGTGGGACTCCTGCCACCACCCCAGGCCCCAGGAAAGGAGGGCACGACACACACTGTGGCGTTGGGTATCTCCCCTTCTCCAGACCACCCCCCAGGGAAATGGGGAACTTGTAAATGATCAGGCAGCATGGTCAAACTGAAGGTAACTCAGTTGTCCCCTCTAACCTCCATCATCTACCCCATCTTTCCAGTTTCCTCTGTTCTTACTCCGCTCCCTGCCTTGGCTTGAGGTAGGAGGGGTGGTCTCTAACAAAGCAGAAGCCACTTCTGCAGCCCTGGTCTGGTTCCTCTATCACTTCTGGACTCTCTGGAGATTGAACAACTGCTCGTGGCAAAGGAAGGGAAGAGGAGTTGGTGACTCTCCTGTCCCTACTGTGTGGAGATCTCTGCTCTTCTGCAGGGCTGGGCTACGAGCATCTTCTCACAGCTCTGGAGCAAGTGAGACAACCCCAAGAGGGGAAGTTGGAGCTACCCGTGCTGGGGGTCCAGCTGGAGTGTTGGCCAACCCTCCTGGGGACGGGGAGACACTGGGTATGTCCAGAAATTTAAGGGGGGTCGGGGGAGATCTCGGGGGACCCCTTCTCTCTTTGCCTACAGGCACCACGGAGGAGTTAAACCCCGGGGCTAACCCAACCTCAGGTCTGCTTTCTTGCATCCCTTATTTTTTTTTTCACGACCGGAAAGAAAAGAGATTATTTTTAAAGAAAAGACCTCCCCCTCTCTTCTCCTTTCTTCTCTCGCCCCCCGATTGCCGGAGCCCTGACGGGCAACCGGACGGCCAAGCCGCTCCTTCAGGGAGCTGGGAAGAAAGCGGAGGATGGAGAAACCCCCCCCCTTCCCCCCCCCCTCCACCACCTCCCGCTCCTCCTCTTCTTCCTCCTTCCCGCCGCCCGGCCCCGC